>NW_024870818.1:9097500-9352500 GCF_019054845.1 Dipodomys spectabilis
TCACAAATTTCCTAATCTATTCATGTCTTTTTTTTTGAAAGAAATAACATTTGAAACTAAAATTCTAATTCTTGCATCTCAACTATAAAAAATAAATATAAATATAATATAATGAACAATCACTAGTCAAGGGCCACCTTACTCAAAAGCTTCATGAACGGACTTATAAAAGAAAGTAGTTTCAGAACTGCTTATGTTTATAGAAAAGGTAGGCATGTGTGTCCTGTCTGGCCCTGACAAGGCAATCTTTTGATGGTATACTCTAAACTAATTCACTGTTTTAAATGTGGTCTTAAGGCCTCTACACCCTATTATTGGTTCAGTATGTCTTGATGAACAGTCTTATATCTGATGTTCACTGTCGTCCTTTCAAAGATTGGTGTCTATGGTTAAAACTAGATCTCCATGCACTATTAAATTGTGAAAATGCTCAAAAGCAGGGTCTGCCTTCTTCCTATTTTCTTTTCCCTTTCCAAATGTAATTTTTAAAAGCAAATTAAAAACCCTTATTTGGCAAAAAATCAATCTATTTATAATCTATTATAATCAATCTATTTATAATCAATCTATTTATAAAGTCCTTGAGGACTTCTAAAATCCAAGTTTAAAACTCTGGCTTTATCAAAAAAAATCATATTGTTTTAGTTTTCTACCTTGTTTAACATACCCCTTCCTGCTCTGAATTTGGGCTTGGACTAAGTCATATTTGAGAAACAACTGCAGATGTGATTGAAGGTACCTGTATTCAAATGAAGTAACTGCTTTTATTATTGAGAAATAGAGCCAGAGACTATGACTCTAGTAAATCTAAGGGATCTGATTAAAGTAAGTTATTTCTCCTTCCCTCCAGGGAATTTTTATTTGATCTTGATATTATTTTGATCTTTCATTGCTAGAAAATTTTATCACCCTATGGCTTGTACATTGAGGACATGTTATTTCTGAAATAATAGTAGGTATTAAGTGCCAGTTAAGTATATCTATTGATGAATCTTTCCCACATGATCAGTCTTGGTAACTTGCTAGAGGCTGATGAATGACAGGTAGTTCTGAGTGAAGTAAATAAAAGTAGACATTAAAACATGAAAAATTATAAAAAGAAAATTCAAATGTTATCCAACCCCACAGTCACTACCAGCAGCAAATCCAATCAACACATCTCCTTGATATTCCTAAGAGAAGCCACATAATCTGAAGGCACAGATAGTTACAGACAGCAAAATCAACACTGAATACTCTGTATGTTGATAGTTACAGTCAATTACATGAAATATTCAAGCAGGAAATTGCCCTAGGATTTAAGTTACCCAAAAATAATACTGATTTTCAACTTTTGGCAGATTTACTAAAAGAACTGTTCTTATTTGTAAAACAACTGAGAGATTTAATACAGAAGAAGAAGAAGAAATGTGTGTGTGTGTGTGTGTGTGTGTGTGTGTGTGTGTGTGTGTGTGAATTCCATTCACATCACAGTATTTTTCAATAAAGCGTGTCATGCTTCCTTATTGTTCAAAAATGTTCCTTAAGTTTAGATTCAGAAATTAACATTCTTTCTAGAATGTTAATTCTTTCTAGCATTAAAATATCTAATATAGGCTTAAATGTTAGATGCTAAATATAGCAACATAAGACTGTTAAAAACAACATAAAATAAGCCATTATTATAGGGGCAGCTCACCCCTATTATAATCCTACCTATTCAGGAGGCTGAAATTCCAGCATCAGATTTGAAGCCAACCCAGGCAGAAAAGTTCTTGAGACTCTTTTCTCCAATTAACCGCCAAAAAAAAACAAGAAGTAGAACTATTATTCAAGTGGTAAAACATCAACCTTGAGCAACAAAGCTGAGGGACAACAACCAGGCCCTGAGTTCAAGCCCTAGGACTAGCACAAAAATACATATAATTTACCTCAAATATTGGGCTAATTGATAATGTCTTCTTACAAAGTGATTGATTGTCTAAAATCTGACACTCTATTTAGGGTTTTAAAGGAAAAAAGTGAAGTAAAACAGTCCTTATAAAGACTCCAACTACACATAGAACTTTAGAGAGATTAAGAAACAAGCTTTACATTAAACCATATGTTCTACCATGCATTACAATATATGTCAAAATAAAATGTCATGTCAAAAATTTAACATATCTTTTCTTGAGGTATTTATTAGCAAATATTTCATTTTATTATATTTTTCAGTTGTAATTGACTAAGGGCAGGAGAAGGAGAAAGGCAATTTCAGTTTATCATGTCAAGTGTTTGGCATTTTCTCAAACAGCTAACCATAAATTGTAAGTCAAAAGGAAGACATACAGGTGAATGGAGCTTGTTCATGCTCAATGATTTATGGCTAAAAAGATCAAAATTCTCCGAAGGTCTTGTTCTCTTCTTACAAAACTAAACTTTATAATTTGTAATGATAAATTTATCTATTAAGCTTATATTTATTAAATATATACTATGCATAGACTTGTGTCATAGACACTTAGGAAGAGATGAAATAGGTCAAAATGAAACTACATAGGTTAAAATGAAAGGTATAATCCTACATAATAGTACAAAGTAAGTATTATAATAACTATATTCCAGTAATTTAAATATTTTGCAAGTCAAACTTTAAAACACTTTGGGGCATGAAATAAGCTATTAAATAGAGATTACACTGAGGTATTTATATTTGCTAAAGGGAAATTTGGGAACTACATTCTATGGTAAGACAATGAAATATATCCAGCGATACAGAGTGGGAAAAGAAATCACAAGACATTGGGTTTCAATCTAGAATGAGTTATGAAAGAATCACTCTCATTCATACAACAGGAAATGCTGGGAAAACTGAAAATCTGTGATTTTTTCTGAAACCCTTCAAAATACAGGCCAAACTGTGCCCCAGGTCTGAAGGCATGGAGCATCCAGAGACTCAAAGCTGTGTTTGAGGGACATGTACACATCGCTTTTATGAATCAGAGAGTAAACATGCTCTAGCTTTAGAATGATAATTGGGCTGCAATCCTACATAGGGTTTACCTTCAGGAATCCTACTAGCTCCTCACAGTGAAGACCCAAGAAAAATATCCTTGTGGTTTTGACAGGGTGACTAAATAAGTTTGTGAAATAACTCTAGAGCCTTTTCTATCCAAAACCCTACTCCACAGGTGAATGGCTTTGCTACAGTCTTACCTAAGCTAGAAGAAAAGGCCTCTCAGTTCCCATCCTCCATCCTCTTGTCTCAACTGAAGATTAGAAATAATCAACAGACTTTCAGCAAACAGAAAATATTGCTTGCAAAGAAAGGAATTGAGTGGCTGGGGATTTAAACAAAAAAAGTTATTCCCCTTGAGAAACACTTGAGAAGGTCAAACTCCAAAGCCCATTAAACTTGAGACATACCAATAGATTACAGAATATGTTTCCTTCCCAATGCTCAATCATACAGGAGAAACCAACAGCAATGTACAGGTATAGCAAAAAAAAGAATCTATACAGGAGGAATTCATCATCGTTATGACAATTCTGCCTCTTTTTCTTTGAGACACCTTTGGTAGACTTCCTATGTAAAATGAAGGCATCATACAACCTATCTATAAAAATATTATCTTTTTAAAAATAGATGATTCCACCTGAATTTTTATTTTGGAGCCTTCAGAGTTCTAAATCTACATGCCTCCTTTCTTCAAAGTATCTTCCTTTTTGTTTATTTTTCTTTTTTATTAATTTTTGATTGTAAAAATGTTGTACAGAGGGGTTACAGTTACATAATTAGGGTAATGAGTACATTTTATAGCAAGCTTTGTTACCTCCTCCTTCATTTTCCCCCTACCATCACTTCTCTCTCCACCTCCCCAACTCTTCCCATCCTCCCTCCCCCGACATTGTAAAGTTCATTTTCAATACAGTGTGCTGTACATCTCATCGTCACAATGGGTCAGCCTGCATCCTCATTTAAGCATTCTGCAATATTCCTTCCCCTCCCCAAATTACAAAAATATATATACAAGGTGCAGAGCACCAGCATCAAATCCAGTGAAAACAGGGGTTATACCATGGGGGAAGAACATACAATAGAAACAACAGAATCACATAGTGTACTGTAAGTACATTAAAGACACTAGCAAGAAAGAGGGAAAATAAAACTTCCTGTGGGTTACATTTTGCTTAACATTATCTCATATGGTCGTATGTACATAGCCTTTGACCTACTTACTCTGCTTGTCCTAGACATGTACTAGTCATTGCAAACAAGGGACCTATGTTTTTTTGGGCCTGGCTCACTTCACTTAACATGATTTTTTCCAAATCTTTCTATTTCCTAACAACAGAAAGCCCACAGACTGAGATAAGACCTTCACTAGCCATACAATGGACAAGGGTCTCATATCTAAAATATACTTAGGACTCAAAAAACTAAATCCCCCAACAACAAATCCTCAACAACTGCCCGATTAACAAACAGGCTAAAGACTTAAAGATATACTTCTCTGAAGAGGAAATAAGAATGGCCAATAGACACATGAAGAAATGCTCAACATCTCTAGCCATAAAAGAAATGCAAATCAAGACAACACTGAGTTTCCATCTCACCCCAGCTAGAATGGCTATAATCGAAATTTAATAACAGATGCTGGAGGGAACATGGCCAAAAGGGATCCCACTGCATAGTGGGTGGGAGTGTAAACTTGTTCAACCACTCTGGAAAGCAGTATGGAGGTTCCTCAAAAGACTCCACATAGAGCTCCCTTATGACCAGCAATCCCACTTTGGGGCATTTACCTGAATGATCACAAACAAGACCATACTAAAGCTACCAGCACAACTATGTTTATTGCAGCATTATTTACCATAGCTAAGATATGGAACCAACCCAGATGCCCCTCAGTAGATGAATGGATCAAGAAAATGTGTTATATATACACAATGGAATTCTATGCCTCCATCAGAAAGAATGACATTGCCCCATTTGTTAGGAAATGGAAAGACTTGGACAAAATTATATTAAGTGAAGTAAGACAGGCCCAAAGAAACATAGGTCCCATGGTTTCCCTTATTTGCAATAACTAGTATATGTCTGGGAAAAGCAGAAAAAGTCAAAAGCTATGTACATATGACTAGATAAGATGATGTTAAGTGAAATGAACCCCAAGATAGGGACATGAGTGGTTTTATCTTCCTTGCTATTGTTTCTAATGTATTTCTAATGTATCATGTTATTTTTTTGTTTCTTTTTATGTTCCTCCCCCATATATAACCCCTGTTTTCACTGCATTTGATGTTGATGCCCTGTATCATATATATACACTTCTCTAATTTGAGGAAGGGAAGGGGAAAACAAAATGCTTAAATAGGGATACAGGTTGACCCTTTGTAACAATAAATTGCACAAGACACTATGCTGAAAAACAAACTTTACAATTTAGCCTGGGGGGAAGGGAGGGAGGGGGGGAGAGGAAGGGGAGGGAGGTGGGAGGGAAGGGGTGGTAGGGGAAAAACAAAGGAGGAAGTATGCTTAATAGGAAATGTACTCATTACCTTGCTTATGTAACTGTAATCCCTCTGTATAGTGTTTTTACAATAAAAATGTATAAAAAATAAAAGTCTTATTAACTTTTGGTTATGAAAATAATAAAAACTGTGTTTTCTGTCTTTCTTACTAAGGCAAAAAAAGAATATTTTTTAAAATCTTCTAACCAGACTGTTACAAAATAAAATGACCAAAAAGCAACATACCGAAAATTCTGATCAATTAGCAGTATCCACAGAAGTCATGTTGGGATGAAAAAAAATGCCTTTAGCACACATTTTTCACTTGGATTCTTATCAACTACAAGAGCATTAACATCATGCAGTGTACAGAGCAGCAAACTGCAACATCTGGCCAGTATCTTTGGGCAGTATCCTTTTTCTTATAGATGATCCTTGCTTCTAGCAATTGTTTTGATCCATTCAGCATTGCCACAGTTTGAAATACAGGTTGTCCACAGGAAGAATTAGGTAATGGATTTCTCCTAGACCACCCCACATCAGTCCGTAGAGAATGATCTGTGAATATATCATTTGAGGGAATCTGCATTGTGTGTAATTCTAGCAAGAGCTTTTCAGCAGGAGCTAAGCAACCAAGTCCTACTGAATTCTGGAAATTTTACAGGATGTACTTACTAGGATATGCAATATATGGTTTCAAAAAATCCAAATTAGGAATATTAAAATTCAGAGAGATAGGGATTCACCTTAGCTCAGCCACCAACACTTACTTCCTTTTTTTCATGTGTTTTCTAACAATAGAGGTCATTTCATTTTATTCTTGGAGACCTATGAGAGAAACATGATGCACCAGCTTGTGCCTGTCATTGTTTTCCTGCTTTTTATTTTTATTTTTTTATTTTTACTTTTTAGCTTATATCATCCTAGTGCATTCCTTTGCACACTATGCTGTGAAGTCCTCACATTGATTACTTCTCTTATTAACAAGTCAGATCATTTTTAGTCTTCATTAAACTGTGCAATGTTTCCATGAACATCTTTTTTTATGAAAACATTCTCTGTGATGGATAAGCAGTGTAAAAGTTGTGGTCATGACTGACTTTACTCAATGGTCCTAAATTCTACTCCCAACTACTAGTAAACATTCCTACCAACATGAAAGAGAGTTTTTATTGTACATCTTCATTGCCTCACTGAGCTATCTAATTGGATTTTATAAATGATTGATATGAAATGGACTTTTAGTTCTGTATTTCTCAAATAATCAGCCAGCTTGAGAATGTTTGCATCTCTGCAAATTAGATTTCACTTTTGTTTCCTCCTTCTCTCCTTTGCCCATTTACCTGCTGGAATATTCCAGTTTATCGTCTTTAATTGTAGGAATAACTCACTAATAGAGATACTCAAGTATTTGCCACAATTTTTCCTCAGTCTAGAACTTGGTTTTAATATTGTTCATACTATCTCTGAAAGACTAGAAAGTTAGTGTTTTAATATACTTTGTCAATCATTTCTTCTAACATTTTGCTGTTTCATAACTTAATAAACTGTTCTTTATTACAACACTATATAAATATCCTTTTCATGTTTTATTAAACAAATTGCTTTTGTAGGGTGAAATGGGATTCATTTTTTTCCATTGGTAAAATAATGAGATGAGAATGGTGACAACACAACAGGAAAAAGCAAGTTCTCAGAAAATTATAAGGGAATACTTTACAAACCTTTGTGCTAACAAATTGGAGAATCTGGAAGAAATGGAAGAATTTCTAGCAAATATTAATATACCCAGACTAAACCAAAAAGATTTAAACCAACTAAAAAGACCCATATCAACTATTGAAATAGAAATGGAAATAAAAGGCCACACATTCAAGAAAACTCTGGGACCAGACAGATTCACAGACTTCAATGGAGAACTCACCAATACTTCTCACACTCTTCAATGAAATTGAAAGCTAAAAATCACTACCAAACTCATTCTATGAGGCCAACATAATCCTCATCCCAAAACCAGATAGAGACCCATTAAAGAAAGAGAACTATAGATCCATTTCTTAATGAAGACTGATGCACAACTCCTGAATAAAATTCTGACCGACTGACTTCAACAAATAATCAAGACACTCATACACTAAGCTAGGAGCTGGTGGCTCATGTCTGTAATCCTAGCTACTCAGGAGGCTAAGATGTAAGAATTTCTGTTCAAAGCCAGCCAGGGCAGGAAAGGCCATGAGACTCTTATCTCCAATAAACCACTCAAAACCAGAAGTGGTACTGTTGCTCAAGTGGGAAAACATTAGCCTTGAGCTGAAAAGCTGAGGACAGCATCCAGGCCCAGAATTCAAGCCCCATGACTGACAAAAAAAAAAAAACCAACAACAACAAAACACTCATACACTGACCAAACAGGATTCATACTAAGGATGAAAAGCTGGCTCCATATACATAAGTCAATTAATGTAATTGAACACATCAATAGGAGCAAAAACAAAAAACACATGATTATCTCAATAGATTCAGAAAAAGCATTTGACAAGATCTAACATGCCTTTATGATGAAAGCTCTGGAGAAACTAGGAATCCATGGAACATTCCTCAATATAATATAGGCTATATGTGACAAACCTAGAGTCAGCATCATACTTAATGTTGAAAAGTTAACACCATTTCCCTGAAATCAGGAACAAAACAAGGATGGCCACTCTCCACTCCTCTTCAATATTTTATTAGAATTCCTAGCCAGAGCAATAAGGCAAAAGACAAACATAAAAGGGATCCAAATGGGGAAAGACAAAGTAAAACTCTCCCTCTTCGCAGATGACATGATCATGTATTTAAAGAACCCCATAGACTCCTCTCTCAAGTTACTTGAACTGAAATGGAAAGACCCGAAAAAAATCATATTAAGTGAAGTAATCCAGATCCAAAGAAACATAGGCTCCATGGTTTCCCTTATTTACAATAATTAGTATATGTCTAGGATAGTCCTAGCAGAGGATCACAATAGCTATGTACATATGACCAAATAAAATGATGCTAATCTAAATGAGCTCCAAGATATGGAAAGAAGAGGGGATTTTTGTTTTTTGTTTGTTTTTTTTTTTTAAAGAATATCTTAACATTGATGTTCTAACATATGATTGCTAATTATCTCAGCAACAGTCAGTTTGGAGGTTAGTGATTCCAAACTGAAACAGCAACTTATTGATGTCACCGTACTGGGTTAGGACCTCTAGCCTTCCCTTTTGATTCAATTAAACCACCAGATCTACATACAACCAAAATCAAGACAGGAAACAGGAGGTAGTTGAGATACATAAAAAGAATCACACATTTCTTCTTCTTTTTTTTTTTTTTTTTTGGGGGGGGGTCCAGTTGTGGGCCTGAACTCTGGGCCTGGGCGCTGTCCCTCAGCTCTTCAGCTCAAGGCCAGCACTCCACCACTTGAGCCACAGCACCACTTCTGGCTTTTTTTTTCTGCTTATGTGGTGCTGAGGAATGGAACCCAGGGCCTCAGGCATGCAAGGCAAGCACTCTACCACTGAGCCACCTTCCCAGCCCACTCATCTCTTCTTTTGTTAAATAAGGAAGTAGTTTCTAGAAGCTTCCCATTAGTGCTCTACTCCTATCCTGTTGCTCAGATGTAAGACATCCAACACTGATGTAAATAGGAGAGGCTAGGAAAGTGAGTAGCTAGCGGGACAGTCGTAATAGTGGAAAGTGAGTAAGGTAGAGGAAATTTAGGAGTGAGTATTTTTTAGGCACTGAAGCCAATAGAAGTAGCTCATTTTACTCGCTATTCAATCTAGTCTATGTAACAGTCACAAATTATATTTATTTTACTGCATCTACTGACAAAAATCATATATGTTTGCTTATTGGATTGATTCATCATATATTCCTTTATTATTGTTTCTAATATTGAGATAGCATGCTTTTCTATAGCCATTTATATGCATGATCACAGTGTATCATTTTAAGGAGAGCTGAGTTAAATGTAAAAGTAGGTTTACTTTTGCATCCAAATTCATCTATAATTTTTCTTAGCTTTTTATTACTTAGTTTTGTCTCAATATTACAAAAAGCTCATTAGAATGAATTTCCTCATTTCCCCCCTCCTACTCTCAAGAGACCAATTCTCATAAAGATTGTTGATTTGGTGAGCTAATTTGGCGTTACCTGACTTCTTTTGCATTGAAATTGAGACAGTATGACAGTGTAGGGACCTCTCAGCAGCCTTCAGCTCCAGGCACGCAATGTGACTCAGATTGATTGTACTTCACCACCCTCCAGAATGACTTCCTGTGCAGCAAGAACAGTGTCCTGCTGTACATACCAGTGTTTCATGTACAGTGCTTCAACTGCATCTACTACTTTATGTTTTTGTTTATGTTTTTGTCTATAGAAGTAATTAGTTACTTTGAAAACCTCGCAACTTCTAGTTTTGTTTCTTGCTAATCATCTTATATTTAATATATACTTGCCACATGTCTAATATTGGAGGACTGTATATAAATTCATGGAGAGTCTTGATCAGAATTCCCAAAACACTTTTTTTGACATTGTGGTTTCACACAGCCTTGAAAGATTGAAGAGATACCTATGGATCCTGCTTGAGCTTCCACACCTTTCCCTCTAGTTCATTGGACTTTTTCTTTATTTTTTTTATTGTGAAAATATCATACAGAGGGGTTACAATTACATGGGAAAGGTAATGAGTACATTTCTTATCAAGCATTGTTGCCTCCTCCTTTGTTTCCCCTTCCCATCCCTTCCCATCTCTGCCCCCCCCCCACCGCCACCTCTTACCCCTCCTCCATGCCAAAGTTGTAAAGTTCATTTTTGACATAACATCTTGTACATTTCATTGTTACAATGGGTCCACCTGTATCCCTATTTAAACAATTTGTTTTTGCCCTTCCTCTCCACAAATTATACCAACATCAAATACAGCGAAAGTAGCGGTTATACCATGGGGGAGAGACATATAAAGCAACAAAGAATTATCTTATAAATATGTTAGAAACAATAGCAAGAAAGCAAAAACATTTGATTCCTTATCTTGGGGTTCATTTCTCTTAACATCAACATATCTGACTATTTCTGCTTGTCTCAGACATGTACTAGTTATTGCAAAGAAGGGAAACCATGGGACCTATGTTTTTTTGGGCCTGTCTTACTTCACTTAATATAATTTTGTCCAAGTCTTTCCATTTCCTAACAAATGGGGCAATGTCATTCTTTCTGATAGAGGCATAGAATTCCATTGTATATATATACCACATTTTTTAGATCCATTCTTCTACTGAGAGGCATCTGGGTTAGTTCCATATCTTAGCTATGGTAAATAATGTTGTAGTGAACATAGTTGTGCTGGTAGTTTTAGTGTGGTCTTGTTTGTGATCATTCAGGTAAATGCCCAAAAGTGGGATTGCTGGGTTATAAGGGAGCTCAGTGTGGATGGAGTCTTTTGAGGAACCTCCATACTACTTTCCAAAGTGGTTGAACCACAAAAAATAAAATACCGAGGAATTAACTTAACCAAAGAAGTGAAGGACCTCTATGATGAAAACTTTAAAAACCTGAAAAAGGAAATCAAAACAGAACTTAGAAAGTGGCAAAAATTCCCATGCTCCTGGATTGGAAGGATCAACATCGTGAAAATGGCAATACTTCCCCAGGCTATCTACAAATTCAATGCAATACCTATCAATATTCCAACCTCATTCTTCAAGGAAATAAAAGAGGCAATCCAAAAATTCATATGGAACAATAAAAGACCCCGAATAGTAAAAATGATCCTTAACAGAAAGAACAGTGCTGGAGGAATATCAATACCAACTTTCAAACTCTACTACAAAGCCATAGTAGTCAAAACAGCTTGTTACTGGCACAAGAACAGACCTCAGGACCAATGGAACAGAACTGAAAACCCAGAAATGAACCCACAGACCTATAGCCATACAACTTTTGATAAGGGAGCTAAAAAAATAGAATGGAAGAAAGACAGTTTCTTCAGTAAATGATGCTGGAAAAATTGGTTAACTACTCGTAGAAAACTAAAGCTAGATCCTTATGTATCACCCTCCACCAGAATCAACTCCAAATAGATCAAAGACCTCAGAGTCAAAGCAGACACTCTGAAAACATTACAGGATGGAATAGGAGAAACCCTAGGTCTCCTTGGCACAGGCCAAAATTTTCTTAAAAGAGATGCAGAAACACAACAAATCAAAGAAAGGTTGGACAAATGGGATTGCATGAAATTGCAGAGCTTCTGCATGGCAAAGGATATAGCTAGCAAGATCAATAGAAAGTCCACGGATTGGGAGAAGATCTTCACTAGCCATACAATGGACGAGATTCTCATATCTAAAATATACCTGGAACTCAAAAAATTAAATCCCCCAACAACAAATCCTCAAACAACTGCCCGATAAATAAGTGGGCTAAAGCCTTAAAGAGAAACTTCTCATAAGAGGAAAGAAGGATGGCCAATTAAAACATGCAGAAATGTTCAACCTCCCTAGCCATAAAAGAAATGCAAATCAAAACAACAATGAGATACCACCTCACCCCAGTTAGAATGGCAAAAATCAAGAACTCTACTAACAACAGATGCTGGAGGGGGTGTGGACAGAAGGGAACCCTACTGCATTGTTGGTAGGAGTGTAAACTTGTTCATTGCACTTTTCAAATGAGCATTTGCTTCCTAAATTGAAAGTCTGTCCAGCCTCTCAAGAGTTTTGAATATTTTTCTTTCCTGTTCTGGAATTTTTCCCATCTATCAATTCAGAATATAATCATATTAAAATTTTTTGACTTGAGGTTAAATTGACAAACCAGTCTTCACAGAAGTCTTACTTCTCCTACAATACTCTCAATCACTGACATTCCTATTATGTGCCTTCACAGAATCCTGTGCTTTTCCTCCATAGAATTTGTCAAAACTGTAATTAAATAACTATTTATTTAGTTTTTTCTCTATTATTATTAAACTCTACTTCTCAAACTTGGAAATAAGCCTGGGAAGGGCAAGAATCATATTTGTGTGGTTCATTATATTCCTAGTAGCTGTCCTGTGGAGAATGGAATAAGGCTTTATTAAATTCTGAAATAACCTTATTTCTATTTATAAGCTTCCTTATAAAATATGAATTTAATTATTCATGCTAAATCATTCTACAAATTGAGGCTAAAATAAGTTCAAGATTAAGAAAAGCATCATGTAGAATAAAAGAAAAACTGCTGATCGTAATTGTTAAATATGAATGACCACTTTCAGGCAAAAATTAATTCAATATCTTGGTGCTGAACACTCATTATAAATGTAGTGAAATTCTGAGGTACCATCTACACTTCCTATCAGATTGTATGAGCTGCGAGAGGGTTGCATACTGCGTGTTACTAATCAGAGTCAAATTTTAAAGTCTTTAGTGATGAAAAGGGAATGAAAACAGAGTCTTGAGTTGGGCAATTACATTCATTAACTGACAATGCAATATGTATCCTTAAGTGGGAGAGAAAGGGATGGAGATATAGTTAGAGAAAGGGTTGCTTACTATGTATATAGTATCATTTTTATAAAACAAAAATGGTTTGGAGATAGTGGGCCAAATGTATCCTGCTGCCTCTTCTACAAATGAAATTTGATGGGCACATAGCCACACTCACTTACTTAGATATTTACGTCTGCTACTTTAGTGGTTGTAGTTGAGACCACATAGCCTAGAAACCCTAAACATTTCAGAAAAAATTTTGTTGACCTTACTTGAAGATCATACTTATTACAATAGATATAAAATAAAGCAAGTGAACCTAGTGCCATTGGCTCATGCCTAGAATCCTATCTACTCAGATAGCTGAGATTTAAGGATCATAGTTCAAAGCTAGGAGTAGGAAATTTCATGAGACATTTATTTCCAATTAACCACCAAAAAGCCAGAAGTGGAGCTGTGGCTCAAGTGGTACAGTGTTAGCATTGAACATGAAAGCCTAAGAAAAGACCCCATGCTCTGAGTTCAAGACCCAGGACTAACACAAAAGTGAATAAATAAACATTAAACAAGTAAATAAATAAGCAAGTGTTCAATCTACATTTTCACCTTTGAACAATTTTTTCTTTCATTTTTCCCCTCCTTTTTTTTCTGGCTCTCATCTCATCATAGAAGCCAGTCCAATATCCAAATCATTTATTGTATTTTTCCCCTAAGTTGGCTCAAGAAGTATGTCTATCACCAAATTACACCAGCTCAATTCCTTCCCCAGAATTCCAAAAATGAAGCTGATGAGAAACAGCCAATTTTCCTCAATAGTAGTATAACCCTACTTGAGCTTTCTGTTGACCACGGACTTATCCCTGGCATAAAGAAAAGTGAATGTGCACAGAAAATAAGAAAGATAATAAACTCTAAAAGATCTAATGGAGTCTAGCATTGGCATGCTGCCTCTCAACACTGCTCTCAAGATTTGACTATCTGGTTTGCTTAACATAACCCTGTTTTAGCATCTGTTACTGACAAACCTGTAGTGCTAATAATATGCCATTATAATGATACATTTTAACCTATTCTCTCAACTGAACCTGTGAAATATGACTTAAATTGAAGCATTTCTAACAATCATGATTTAAGTCCTGTTCACAATAACAGCCCTGGAAATGTGATACAGACAGACCACATGGGAGGAATAAGATGGAAGTCTCTTTCCTACCTCTATACTGATAGGATACATTGATACACTCGCTCAGGAGATATTAAAGTTATTTGTGTATGATAATAGAAGTACTTTAGATATATGATTCAATTTATATGTTTTAAAATAAAACTGCACACACACACTATATATATATGCAGTGCTGGGAATGTGGCTTTGTGGTAGAGTGCTTGGCTAATATACCTGAAGCCCTGAGTTTGATTCCTCAGCACCACATCAACAGAAAAAGCCAGAAAAGGTGCTATGGTTCAAATAGTATAATGCTAGCCTTGAGCAAAAGAAGCTCAGGGACAGTGCCCAGGGCCTGAGTTCAAGCCCCAGGACTGGCAAAAATTAATAAATACACAAACAAATAACTAACTTTATAGTAAGTTCTGTTTAGGTTGCCTACGTAGTATTTTACTTCTGATGCAACTCATATATCAATAGCTTTTATTTGGTTATTTAGTTATCTAGTTGTGCAGATCCTGGGGCTTGAACTCAGGGCCTGGGTGCTGCTCCAGAGTTTTTGTGATCAAGGCTAGTGGTCTACCACTTGAGCCACAGCTCCTCTTCTGGCTTTTTGGTGGTTAATTGGAGATACGAAATGGACTTTCATGCTCAGGCTGGCTTCCAATTGAGATCCTCAGATCTCAGCTTCCTCAGTAGCTAAGATTATAGGCAGGAGGTACTGCCACCTGACTCAGTAGCTTATTTTCAACTATGTGCCCTTCTCATCTGGTTCTCTAGATTTCTTCTTTCGTTTGGCATTTCCAAATGATATAAAGTACAGACAATTTTAAGTAGTGAGATGACATTGGTTGTCTACCTAAGCTGGAAATAAAGCTTAAGGTCAATACAGCCTAGTAGGTACTTGAAATTTAGACAGTGAACCCAGCTTTTAAAACTGTTCACGGGAACTAATCCCTTGGTTACATTTACAGCACTGACAATTAATTTGGCTAAAACAAATAACCTTTGATGAAAATCAAGATGATAGAATTATGACTGACTAGAGAATATTGTGTAAAAATTGGCATAATAAAGCAAAGATTAGCAGCAAAGGTTTCAGGCAAGTTTTTCCTCAGAAACAAGCCTAAAATGATAGAGAACCTATTTACCATAACATTAAGGAGTTATTTTAATGAGTGTCCCCTTAATTATCAACAGACAAAATTTTAGAATTGCACTGCATTAATTCCATGAATTCATCTAATGCAATAAATTTCTGTTTGTTCTAAGCTCTCTCTCATAAATGCATGACATCTTGGCAGGTGACCACATCTTTAATCCCAGCATTCTAGGGGCTGAGGTTTGTGAATTCCATACATGCCAAGCGACAGAGTAAGAATCTGTCCCCAAAAATCAAAAACATAGATCATTTAACAAAATTAAAATATAGTATCACGTTTAAAATAATTTGTCATTGTTCTCCGTATAGTGATCACCATAGTTGTCTACCATTCTCCGAAAATGAAACTATTTATTTCCTTGTCTTGCTTAATTGCAATAATTTATATAAATTGAAACTTTCTGGGAATAATTACAAAGAACAGCTTCACAAAATGTCATTTAGCAAGCTGATTACAATTCATATTATAGTCACGGATATCTTGATTATTACAAGTCTCCCTAGAATATGGTCCTTATTGTCAAAAGCAAGTCATGTGAGCAAATTAATACAACTGCTGCCAGGTCTCTTTCTCCAGAATAAAGTTTATCCAAAGGCCTAGTTTCAAATATTGTATGCATCCAAGTAGAGGCTAAACCAGATGCTACTGTACATGTAATTAGCCTTTGTCAAAGATCCTGCGGTATCCCTCTTTTGTCAGAATACCTGCTCATTCCCCAAACACACCAGGTAACTGATTGCTAGGAAAGCATACAATACTACCCAGAGATTTCTCATAGCAATCTCAAAAGATGCCATCTCATTTAGACACAAAGAAACATGTTTATGTGACCCAATATGTCAGTGTTATTTGGAGGTGCCATTTCTGCCAAGGAAACCATAGAACAGACTACATCAAAAATGCTCAGATTGAGACAACCATTATCAACCCATCCCGTTTGAATATGGGCAGCTAGTAATCAGACTGAGGCAAACATTATCAAGCCATCTTGATTGGATATGACCAGCTAGTAATAGAAGTTTAGAATATATAAATAAACCATAGCAGATTGATACAAAAGCTGATTCCAAGCAAGTTTTATGTTAGAGTTAATTGGCAAATTAGAAAAATTAATAAATATTACATTCTCTAGAACAATAAAATGGGGAAAAAGTAATTTTTCAAACATTGTGTCAGCTTGACACCTTAAGATGAGTATTATATTTTCATGAAATTGAAAATCTTCCCAACTGCTTCTTTATCAACTTCACCTGCTACCTTTAATTTGATTTCTTTTATCATATAATCTAAGATTACATTCTGTGGACACTTAGTCAACTGTTCTACAATATTTTTGGCATCAAGGTCTCTTTATAGACATCAACTGATGTTCAGATCAAAGGAAATTCAATTGAAAATATCTTTCCAGAGTTTACTTTTAGTAAGTTATTTATAGCAATCCTTTACAAAAATTGTTAGGATCTGTTAATGTGTGGCAGACACTTCTATCACATCACAAAAGAGACCATAAAACATTATATTAAATTTTGGCATTTGAGTAAAAGATGACAAGCTCTAATATTTAATTTTTCTCCTTATAACGACAGAATCTTGTTTCAAATCTGTTAGTCATTTGTGGTTTTAATGCAGTTGATTGTACCGGAGATAAGTTTCAGCTTACCTAAAAGTTACCTAAGTAGATGAATAAGCCTCAAATTTTTCTAAGACAGAAGAATTAAGCCAGTAGAACCCCTATTGTAAAAAACAGATTTTCAGGCTGAGAAGAATGAGGTAACCAGGTCTGAGAAACTCACTAAGGAGCCAGAAAGAGCAAAGCTGCATATTTAAGGAAAGGAGAAATTACTTTCTGGTAGAATAAAGATTAAGCTCATAATTAAATGTTTGTTAGGGAAAATGACTAGCACTTGTACAATAAGGGTAAATTGTGATGCTCTTATACAATATTCTTTGGGTTAACCCTCAAAAGAGTCATGTTACATAGGTTTGTTTTACTCTTCTCTGAAGAAACTAAAGTTCAGAGAAGCAAAGACCACAGAACTAGAGCCATGGCCCTGGGCCTTATAGATCAGTGATTTTGCACCTGCTCTTACTGTATATCCTAACAGGTGAGAGGGTGCAGTTTAGAATTCGCACTGCTGAACTTGTTTTCTTTTGCTTAGTTTATAACTTCCAAAACAATACGACATTCTCTTTTTTCACTCAATAAAATAAGCATGTATTGAGCATCTATTCCCAGGGAACAACAGCCCTTGCTAACAAATCTATAGCAGGCTTTGATGAGGAGGCGAGGCAGATTGCTGTCTAATGTGTCAGGTGCGTGACCTTGAGCTCTCATCTTCTGACGAGTCATTTCAATACCTGTCATGAACATATCACCATGCACAAAGAGATGCTAAATACTCTAAGCACTTCTCACTAACAGATTTTTTAAAAAAAAAACATATTTTTATTATCTTTAAATAGTAGAACGAAGGGGTTGCCATTCAATAAAGCAGTTTATGAATACACTGTGTCTTGGTCAATGTCACATCCCTTTGAGTATTCTTACCCACCCCTTCTAGCCCACCCCTCCCCTCAATTTTCTTACATTTTAGGATATGTACTGAAATTTGTGCCATTTAACAAAGCAGTTTATGTGTACAATGCATCTCCATCTGTGTGTGTCATCCCTTCAACATCTTCACCCCCTTTGACCCACCCCTTCCCTTATTTCTCTCAATTCTGGGGTATATACAGTGAATGCTTGCCTGCATTCTACCCCCTTACCCCTTTATTCTTCTACCCCTCTCCTTTCAGCCCTACCTCCACCTTTTGAAAATAGCCATTTCTTGGAACTTATTTTGTTGGGCTTAGTCTTTCTAAAGAATTACACTATTTGAACTCTCCATAGAGTTTATTATTCTTCAGTTAATTCATTTATAACTGCTTTCATACTACCCAATGTATTACTTATAGATCTATAGGCACATCCTACCTACCACAAATGAGGGGCATCGTGCAACCTGTGTTTCTCTTTCTCTGTATTTGTCTTACTTCACTTAATACAATTTGTTCCAAGACTTTCCATTTCCTTACCAATGGTACAATAGCATTCTCTCTGATGGATGAGTAGAATTAATATGACATTTTTTTTGGGGGGGGGGGCAGTCGTGGGACTTGAACTCTGAGCCTGAGTGCTGTCCCTCAGCTCTTCAGCTCAAGGCGAGCGCTCTACCACTTGAGCTACAGTGCCACTTCCGGTTTTCTGGTGGTTTATTGGAGATAAGAGTTTCACGAACTTTCATGCCCGGGTTGGCTTTGAACCAAGATCCTCAGATCTCAGCCTCCTGAGTAGCTAGGATTACAGGCATGAGCCACCGGCACCAGGCTTAATATGACATTCTTTATGTTTAATATCATTTGCGCGCTGGTGAAGTTGAATTGTGTATCTCAAAAGATTCTGGCATAGATCAGGCAATGACTACCTTACCAAAAATATACTGAGATATTTTTTTGGAAAGTAACAAATTGGTCACAATAAGGGATTCTTGCTTCTGTGCAAATAAACTCATAAAGAGAAAAATAAGTCAGAAATGTTAAATTTCAATAGTCAAACAGTTTCACAAAATCATAAAATTGTGCACTTTCAAGTTAGGGATTTGGGCCATGCTGGGAATAGAAGCACTTTCTAAGGATGGTAGCTTAATCTTCTGTGCCTTATCTCCCCATATACATTGGAATTTTTATGAAGGCTTTATATGAATCCATCCAATTTAGATTTTTGTAGATAAATCTACCTGGAATTAAAAGTATTAGCATTGAGCATAAATATTCATGAGATTAATATGTCTATATTAGAGAGTTCTTTATATTTTAAATTGCAAATCTTACAGAAAAGGAGGGTCAAATTATTTCTACTGAGAGTGTTCTTTCTGTAAATAACCACTGGATAAATTCACAAAACTATCTTTTCTTCTCTTCCTATGTATCTATCTGGAGGTAAGCTATAGCTTACATGATCTGCATTGAAATGAGGAAGTAAAAATGCTCAACTGAAAGGTTGAAGATTTTTCAGAAAACTGAAGATTTTTCTAAATTTTCTCTTTACAATCAAGCAAAGTCACTATCACATGATTTTACTTGCACAAAGTCAGATGGTCCAATCATAAATCTCCAGAGTCTTATTAACTGAAGCTGAATGATCTTTAAAATGGAGGAAATTTGAAGACAAGAACCTGAACAGCCTAAGTAGCAGCAAGTTTTACAAACCCAATCCATAAAATGTGAGGAGATGAAAGATATCTGCTTAAGTGATGGGATTTGGTTACTACTCATTAACAAGTCAGTCGGGATCCAATTCTGAAAGTGTTCCTGGATCCATTGAATGAATAAAAGAATCTAACCTTACCAGTATGAGTGGGCATCACTTAAACCCATTGAGGGTTTGAATAGAACAGAAAAGCAAAGAAAAGTGAAGTCTTACTCTCTAAAGTAGGACATCCATCTTCTCTTTAAATCAGACATCAGAGCTCCTAGTTCTTGGAACTTTGGACTCTGGAATTTATATCAGTAACTCTTCATCTCTGGTTCTCTGGACTTTGGAACTTAGACTGAATTAAACCACCAAATTTCTTCATCCTCAGCTTGCTGACAGAATATTATAGCAATTTTCAGCCTCCCTTACTGCACAGGCCAGTTCCATAATAAATTTTGACAGTAGACAGACAGATATTTTTGTTCTTCTGGAGAGCTCTAATACAAATAATATATCTCTTCCCATTCTATTTGTATCTTAAATTTAAAAGATATCTCTCACAGATAGAAACAAAATCAGATTGTGAAATTTAGATCCATCTGCCAACTTCTGCATTTTCATTGGCATGTTTAATCTATTTCTATTTAATGCAGTAAATGATAAGGAAATATTTACATATTTTTCTATTTCTTATCTATCTCCCTTATGTCTTATCTATTCTTCAATTTATGCTTCTATTACTGAAATCCTTTTTGTTAGATATTTTCCTGCATACCCCCTTCACTCCACATTATTTTTTTTTTTTTGGGTCCAGTCATGGGGCCTGAACTCTGGGCCTGGGTGCTGTCCCTCAGCTCTTCAGCTCAAGGCTAGTGCTCTACCACTTGAGACACAGCGCTACTTCTGGCTTTTTCTGCTTACATGGTGCTGAGGAATCGAACCCAGGGCCTTATTCATGCAAGACAAGCACTCTACCACTGAGCCACCTTCCCAGGCCCCACATTATTGTTTTAAAATAAATATTTAAACCTGTTGCACTCTGGGTTGTAATTGGTGTATTAGTCTATAACAACTCAGATCAAGTTAATAACGTTCAACCATTCTGGAAAGCAGAATGGAGGTTCCTCAAAAAATTAAATATAGAACTAGCCTATAATCCAGCAATTCCATTCCTGGGCATTTATCCAGAAGATTACAAACCAGGATTCAGTAAAGCTACAAGTGTATGACCATGTTCATTGCAGCACTTTGCACCATAGCCAAGGTATGGAATTAGCCCAGATGCCCCACAATAGATGAATGGGTTAAGAAAATGTGGTATTGTTCACAATGGAAGTTGACTTGTCCATAAGAAAATAATGGAAAGAATTATGTTAAGTGAAATCAGTCAGGCCCAGAGAACAAAGGAGGTAACTTTTTCCTAATATGTGAATGCTAGATTTAACTTACAAGCATAAATAAATATGTTGAGTGACATGCAAGTATATAAAAATAATGCAGTTCCTTAGAAAAGCAAAGATAATGTTCAGCAAAAACCAACACCAGGAAGTGGGTACTTGAAACGGATGGGGTAAGAAAGGAAGAGTGAAAAAATGAGTGGCTAGAGGAGGAACTGGTCAGAATGTTAAATAGCAGCTCCTTTGTAAAATCTACTGAAAGGTAATAATTTAAAAATGCAAAAAAGATTTAATTTTGATAATCCTCATAGACATTGTTTCTAAGTAGCTTCATTTCTTGCTCCCTCCCTTATGCTGTTATTTTCATATAGGTTCAAATATAGTTTACTCAGATTTGAAATTATTGCTTTGTATAATGGCCTTTCAAATCAGATAAGGGAAAAATGCACTTATCCTGTCTTTGATATTTATTGTATGCTGATTTCAATGGAGAGAGGAGCTAGGGAGGTCTCGAGGAGACACAGAAAGATTTCTACCTAGTGTTTCCAGGTTTTTCTTACATCAGAGAAATAACCCAAAGACCAGACAAAATAAGGAATTAGAGGAGAGATTTTATTAGATAATAAAAGTACACAGTCAACCGATGAGTTTTGGCATTCTTATAGTAAATCATATCTGTTCTCCAACATATGAACAAACTATAACAGAGAAGAGTACTCTTTCTTCATAGGCTAAGGGGGAAAGAGGGGTGGTTGTTAGGTTTTCCCTAAACAAGGTTTACCCAATTCCTGTCCTTCTATGTGATTTTTGAATTTTGTTTACCATCAGACACATGCCAGTGACAGTCAAAGCCACAGTGCTAATAACGGAGAAATGCCATTATGACCACCATTATCATCTGGTGGTCATCTGGGTGGCCATGTTGGCCCAGCGAGTTCTATCTGAGGCATGATAAAGGCAGCTAGGAGTTCAAACATTCAGCTTAAAGCAAATACAGGACTTTCCTTAAGATTAAGGGATCAAAAGCTGGGTGCCAGTGGAACACACCTGTAATCCTAGCTACTCAAGAGGCTGAGTTCTGAGGATCACAGTTCAAAGCCATCCCAGGCAGGAAAGTCTGTGAGACTCTTATCTCCAATAAACCACTAGAAAACCTGAAGTGGTGCTGTGCCGCAAGCGTAGAATGCTGGCCTTGAGCTGAAGAGCTGAGGGATAGTGCCCAGGCCCAGAGTTCAAGCCCCAGAACTGACAAAAAAAAAAAGAGAGAAAGATTAAGGGAACAAAGACATTTTAGGGGAAAATGGGGCAAGATAGACTAGGAGAAATGAGGTATGGTAAATGGCAGTCCAGCATTTAGAAATAGTGTATTTAGAAATATAGAGTCATCACCGCATTTGTAAGGGAATGGAAAGACTTGGGGGAAAACAATCATATTAAGTGAAGTAAGCCAGACCCAAAAAAACATAGGTCTCATGGTTTCCTTTTCTAATAATTAATATACATCTAGAATAGTCAGCAAATGAGCAGGACAGCTCAATAGCTATGCACATATGACCATATAAGATGATGCTGAGAGAAATGCACTCCAAGACATGGACATAAGAGGTTTCTCTTTATTGTTGTTGCTTCTAATGTTGCTTTTTTTTATTTTTTTAATGTTGCTTTTAATGATTTCTTTTTTCTTTTGTGTTTTCCCCCTATATGGTTTATCCCCTGTTGTCACTGCATTTAATTTTGGTACCCTGGGTATTGTATATACACTTATCTGAATTAGGGAAGGGAAGGGGAGCAACAAAGAACAAAGGGCAAACCAATGCAACAGCAATACTTACAAAACAATATGATCTGTTCAACTTGGGGGAAGGGAATGGGGGAGGAAAAGAGGGAGAAAAATGAAGGAGGGGGTAACAAATTAGACAAGAAATGTACTCATTACCTTATTTATGCAACTGTAACCCCTCTGTACGTCACCTTGACAATAAAATTAAAATTAAAAAAATAAATACTTAGACAGTGAATAAAGGAAGGAGAGGGGGTGGGGCAGGAAGAAATATAGAAGCATTCTCTTCCTTGTTTTAAACCTTTATAGTCCTTCATAAGCTGTAGTATTGGCCAAAGAGGGAAAAAAGCAAGAGCAGCTTTCTCCATCTGACCGTGCCTGCTATCCCCAAACTATTAGTATGCTCTGAAACACTGAGAAAGGACATGTATCCTGGAAAAGGAAATACTTGGGTGAATGACTCCTCTTGGCACAGAATGCCAATCTCAGAGGATAAGCATTTGTAGCTGGATATATTCTTTATCTCAAGAATAAACACCAATTTTAAAATGTGTGGCAAGATACATCCTTTATCTCAAAAACACACATCTGTTTTAAGGCAGAGTGCATTCTTTCCTGAATAAGATGCCCAAACGTAATATATTTAAAATATAGGTCAGTCTCTGAGTCTCTGAGCCCAAGTGGTAAAGGTCTAACATGGAGCATTTAAGAGCAAAGATAAACATTTACCTGTGCTTGATTTTAAGTCAGACCCTGCTCTTGTCAAAGAGCTCTGTCTTTGAGCACCCACACTTTGTTAGAGTGTGCCTCTACTTTTCTGCTTGTCTGCTTCCTGCTTGCCTGTTTGCTTGCTCACTCAATAAAGCTCTGCCAAGTTTACTTACCATTGTGACTTGTTCAGAAGTTTTTATGCTGCGATCGTACACAGGACCCTAAGTGAAGCGTCCCATACTTTCAAAAAGAAACTTCACAAATGCTCGCCTGAATCTGGTGACATAACCAAGTCTTAGGTTTCACTATTGGAGTGAGTCGCATGATAGCCTGCTGCCATGCAGCTCTGCTATACATCAGCGTTCAACCGCCACATTGTTGCCTCTTGCCCTCCAGATGTGATGTACCCTGCTACAGCTGTGTCTTTACTAGTCATCTTTAGCTTGTAGCCTCAAGTGGTTCCTTTAAGGCTCAAGGACTGTGTGTGTGTGTGTGTGTGTGTGTGTGTGTGTGTGTGTGTGTGTGTGTGTGTGTGTGTGTGTGTGTGTGTGTGTGTGTGTGTGCGTGTCTCTACTGGGGCTTGAACTCAGAGTCTGGGGATCCAGGAGCTATCTCTGAGCTCTTTTTTGCTCAAGACTAATACTCTACCATTTGAGCTACCACTATATTTCTGGCCTCTTTTGTAATTAATTGGACATAAGAGTCTCTGGATTTTTTTTCTGCCCAGGCTGGCTATGAACTGCAATCCTCAGAACTCAGCCTCCTAAGTAGCTAGAATTACAGCTGTAAGCCACCAGCACCAAGCAAGGACTTTCTTAAGTGTTGCTTATAAAGTAAGTCTGGTAATGATGAATCATCCTGTTCCAGTTTATCTGGGAATGGCTTTATTTATTTCATTTGAAGGATTGTTTCGTTGAATGTAGAATTCGTGATGGCTAGCCTTTCTTTCTGCATTTTAAATATGCTCTCTGACTACCTTCTGTCCTCCATGTTTTTGATGAGAAGTCAGATATCCACAAATAGCCTCTCTCTTGTTGCTTTGAATATTTTTTCTTTATCTTTTTGGCCTTGGCAAGTTTTATTTTGCTGTGTTTATGTGTAGTCTTCTGAGATGATCTGGCAAGTTGGTTGGACTTTTTATTTATTTTTTTTGTTTTTTGTTTTTGGGTCCGGTCGTGGGCTCTGAACTCTGGGCCTGGGCGCTGTCCTTCAGCTCTTCAGCTCAAGGCTAGCGCTCTACCACTTGAGCCACAGCGCCACTTCTGGCATTTTTCTTTTTTTGCTTATGTGGTGCTAAGGAATCGAACCCAGGGCCTCAGGCATGCAAGGCAAGCACTCTACCACTGAGCCATCTTCCCAGCCCAGTTGGTTGGACTTTTTAATGTTTTCCATCAATGTGAGCAATTTTTGTGTGTGTGTTTGCCATAGTTTTTTCAAGTTCTTTCTGTACTTTCCTGTCCTCTTCTTTTGAGCTTTCTATCTTCAAGTATGTCTGTTTCACAGTCTCTGAAGATGTTTTATTTCTTCTTCCTTCTATTTTTTATTTCTGCTCCTTAGATAGGAGGATTTCAGTTCACTGTCCTCCAGTTCAATAGAATTATTTCCATGGTTCTGTGGAGGCTGCTTATGCACACATAAAAACTGGTATACCAGTTAGTTAGAGCACAAACGTAACAGTTGAAGAACTTCCTCTCACAAAGAAAGTCACCTGTGGGAAGAAGGGAATGGCAATGCATTCACTTGTGCAATTATTGCAGCATTGTTGAAGTAGAAACAGTGAGCTTTAACTTTCTAACTTACTCCTTAATTTTATATATTCAATCCAAGTTAAGAAAAGTGAACCCTTGGGCTGGGAAGGTGACTCAGTGATAGAGTGCTTGGCTTGCATGCATGAGGCCCTGGGTTCGATTCCTCAGCACCACATAAGCAGAAAAAGCCAGAAGTGGTGCTGTGACTCAAATAGTAGAGCACTAGCCTTGAGCTTCAGAGCTGAGAGACAGTGCCCAGGCCCAGAGTTCAGGCCCCACGACTGACAAAAAAAAGAAGAAAAAAGAAAAGAAAAGAAAAAAACAGTGAACCAAATTTTCTTTAAACAAGTATTTATCTGATAATGCTTTTGGATGTTGGGCTCTACTTGGTTCAAGTGTTACTGGAATCTGAGGCTCATATGCTCTACCAAAAGAATAGGGTGATAGAAGTTGGTGGCAGGAAACAGATGTATTCAAGTCATGTTCTGAGAAGATGAAGGGGACCTTCCTGGCGCAAATCTCCATGTTTGAGGGCTCAAGGAGGAGATAAGGCTGGGATGAAACATAAGAGCTTGCAGTGAGACAAATAGGTGGGATTTCTCTTTACAGTGATGATCTCTTTTTCTTCTTGAAAGTTATCTGGATCTTGAACTTCTTTGGGACTAATATATGAACTTTATATTTCAGTAAAAAACAATTCATATGAACAAGAGGATAGGAGGGAGCAGTACAGAGAATAATGTGAAAAAGATCATTAAAAATTAAGGAAAAGAATAGGAGAGGAAGGAAATTAAATAGAGATTAGAGAAAGCCAGAGAGGGGATATATAAATAAACATCTCCAGTTCATTATTTCACATTCCAATTCTTTTCCAAGCCTAGTTCTGTTGTTCTGGACATTGTTCTGTTTCTATTTTTCTATTTAACATATACAGTATAAACATGTTTTCTACTTACCCTGTCATATTCCCCTGACTCGTCTTTCCATTGCATTTTCAAGGGAAGTGCAATGACCTCTGTTTGGCCATTTCATGATAACTGAGTGGGGTGGAATTGGGGATTTTCACAATAGACATTCTGTTTTGTTGTTTTTTTGTTGGTTGTAGGGCTTGAACTCAGAGCCTAGACACTGTCCTTGAGCTCCTGTTTGCTTAAGGATAACACACTACCACTTTGAGACAGCTCCGCTGATTGGAGATTAGCGTCTCATGGGAGGCTTTGAACTGCAATCCTCAAATCTTAACCTCTTGAGTAACTACTATTACAGTCATGTGAGCCACCAGCACCTGGCACAATAGAAATTCTTTTTTTTTAATTAATTTTAACCTCAAGGTGAGAAATTCTTGACACAGTGAAATGCATACATTTTCGGGCAGGAACAACTTAAGGAAAGGCTTCTCTCTAGCAAATAAAGAGTAGGGAGATGCTGAAAACAAAAGAAAAGAAAGAAGTGCAAAAAGCTCTTTCAAAGGGACCCTTTTTATAATCAAGGAACTCAAATTTTGTCACAACAATATAATAGAAGTAATTATGATTTGTACTTTTTTTCCTGAATGTATTGTTGGACAAAATAGAATTGGAAATGCTAGGGCCATGGCTAAAGTGCTTGTCTAAAAGTCACAAATCACAAATATCACCCAAGAGGAAGGGGGAGGGAGAAGGAAGGGGAGGAAAGAGAGAGGAGGAAAAGAGGAGCAAAGCATTTTCCCTGATTTTCTGATTGTTATTTACCCCAAGTTGATAAGGGATAGGTCTTCAGTATAGAAGAGTAAAAACTAATGAACATAGAAAGCTTGATTCAAGTAGAAACTCAGTGCTTCCCAACCTCTAGTGAAATAATCTATATAAACATAGGTCATTAATGAATGTCTCATATTTAAGAGAAACATTATTAAGGAACAAATCATTCTCAAGTAGCAAAGAAACTCATTGATTTCTTCATGATTTTAAAAATGTATACCTTCATAATGGAAGCATATCCATAAGTCATGAACTTAACCAAGAAATCACACTTAAAATCATGCTAAAGTGGATCTACCTGGTATTGTAGTTTCCCTAGTGTAAGGTCTTGTAAAGAATATCCATCTCGTCCTGGAAATCCCATACCTGAATGCAGTCACTGCTTTAGCTCTGACATAAGGGTTTAGAGGAAATATGGGAGCTCAAAGCCATCCATCTGTAACTAGACACATCGAGACTGTGAAACACTCTCATGCCATTTGTCTAACATCTTTAAAAAGAAGGGTAAGTTTGACAGTTTTAGACTAGAAGGACTGAAAGAATCAGATCAGCCAAAAATAAAGCATAACTATAATAAGATTTATATTGAAGTTTATTTTCAACTTTTTTGATAGTTAATAATTGTCTTTTGCTAAATAGAAATTTACTTCAAATTTCAATTGTTGGAGCTATACACTGTAGGTCATGTTTATAATCCTAGCTACTCAAGAGGTTAAGATCTAAGGATCATAGTTCAAAGCTAGCCTTGGAAATCTCCAATTAACCACAAAAAAACGCCAGAAGTGTAGCTATGGTTCAAGTGGTAGGGCACTAGCTCTGAACAAAAAGGTTCAGGAACCTCACCCAGACCCTGAGTTCAAGCCCTAGGCTTTGTTTGTGATTGTTTGGGTAAATGCCCAAAAGTGGGATTGCTGGGTCATAGGGGAGCTCTATGTGGAGTCTTTTGAGGAACCTCCATACTGCTTTCCAAAGTGGTTGAACAAGTTTACACTCCTACCAACAGTGCAGTAGGGTTCCCTTTTGGCCACATCCCCTCCAGCATCTGTTGTTATTAGAGTTCTTAATTATAGTCATTCTAATTGGGGTGAGGTGGAATCTTAATGTTGTTTTGATTTGCACTTCTTTTATGGCTAGAGAGGTTGAGCATTTCTTCATGTGTCTATTGGACATTTTCATTTCCTCTTCAGAGAAGTCTCTCTTTAAGTCTTTAGCCCACTTATTAATCAGGCAGTTGTTTCTTTGAGGATTTGTTGTTGGGGGATTTAATGAACAACTATTTGAAGACAAATAATTTTTTAAAACACTATAAACAAAAAATATTGACTGGAAGAAGAGACTTGTATATAATGAGAAAAGAAGTTAAACAAGTTGATGGCAGTGGGCCCAGATATTTCCCCATGGCTGTGAGCATTAATCGAATCCACAATGTAGGACTTTATTTTTGTATGCAAGATTATAACATGTCTTTGCATTTAAATAAAACAACTCTTCCAAGGCACTGGTGGATCATACCTCTAACCATAAATGCTCAGAAAGCAGAGATTTGAAGCCAGCTCAGACAGGAAAGTCCAGGAGACTCTTATCTCCAATTAACCACCAAAAAGCTAGAAGTGAACACCAGCAAAGCTAAGACCCAGTACCCAGTCCCTCAGATCCAATCCCATTACCAGCACAAAACAAAAGAAAACAAAAACAAAAAGTCCTTCTTAGGCAATGAAGCTTTTGAATTATTAAATATATTTTACAAGTTTGTTTTTTTTAAAGCCACATACAGAGTCATATCAGAAGTGATGCTGGTGGCATATCAGTAGGAAAAAGCAACGTGTCCAGGGTCACAATTAGCCTTTCTCTGTATGGCAGAGATCAGCTACCAGGTTGCACTTTGAGTCTGTGTTTTGAATCTGAGGTCCAAAGAGCTTCAATTTCAACACCTAAGGCATGGGAATTCATGTGTGAAAATGCACTAGCTACTATGTCTAAAGAGCTCTCCAGAGTAGCAGGCACTCACAGATTCATTTTATGACTTCATTTGCCACATAAAGGGAACAATATCCGGAGACTTCGGAGCATTACCCTCAAAGTTACATATGATTTGACGTTGGGACCCAGCCTCCTGATCATGCCATATTTTCACACCAATTCTGCTGACTTTGGAGAATCTTTTATAAGGGACCATCTCAAACAGAGAGAATATTTTAATTGTTGTTAGTTTGGGCTAGATATAAGGAAAATCAAGGTCATAAGAAAGACAATTACCGTGACTAAAGGGTAACATTTCCTCTCTTCGAGCATTCATGACTGCCTCTCACTAGGAGCTTGGCCTCTCTAGGGTATGTTTCTTCTTAACTCCTTGAGAGCCAATCTGCAGTCTCCAGGCCTATCCCTCATCAGCTTCTTGTCTCCACTGCAGAGAATGCACAGGTGCTTTGCTGCAGAATGTTTAGGAACTTTCTTTAGTAAAGAACATTAGGACTGACTTGTCTCAAGGGTACAGCCATCCATCATCCATCATCCCTGCTTTTAGGATCTGCCTGGTTTTAGGCTCCTTGAAGATATGAATTAAAGACCGGCATTTCATCAGACTCAAGAAGATATGTGCTCTAAAAGAAAGATCATGACCTGGAGCTAGCCCTGCTGCTTACTATCTGGATATTCTCTGGGATGCTTATTTGCACCTCTATGCCTTTATATGGATATTGATGCTCACCTCATTATAAAGGTGAAAAAGGCTATATACACAAAAGACTTAGCAATGTGTTTGATCTATGTATGTGACAATATGTTTGAGGTTCATCTTTATAAAACACCAATTGGTGGAAATTATTTAATTTTTGGACCACTTTTGTATGAAATAGTTTAAGTATTTCAAAGCTGCTCAAAATAGAAATATTATTTCCTGCGGTAATGGTAGGATGACTCAGTGTTGTCCTGCTTATCGGGAGAGTTTTTAGCTGAAATAGGCTCATGTCAGGCTAGAGAAAATGAATAGGAAGAAGAGAAAGGAAAAGAAGACCAAGTACTCCAATCTGTGATATCAATCAGAAATCCTGGTGAGAAACAAGACAAAGTTTGAGGCAAGTAAGTCCAAGCACAACATTCAATCATTCCTTCAGCAACTATTTATTCATCACTTCCTACAGGCTAACCACTGGACTTGAAACTGGGGCTGTAGTCATTACATTAGTCAGTTGGCGAAAAATTTCATTGATGATTGTCTTTAATGTCACCCCTGTCCATATCTGTACCCTTGGCAATGGGAACTTGAAGCTACACTCTTCAGATTAGAGACTATTTTCTCATTTCTGAATCTGACCTGGTCTATGAATTGGCTTAGGCTGACAGAACACAGCAGATAACAATACTAGTGAGTTCCAAACCCAGGCATTAGGAGGAGTGGCCCTCATCCCTTTGCTGTGAGTAAAAGACAATGTGGAAAGATACCAGAGGCGGGCTGGGAAGGTGGCTCAGTGGTAGAGCACTTGCCTTGCATGCATGAGGCCCTGGGTTCGATTCCTCAGCACCACATAAGCAAAAAGAAAAAAGCTGGAAGTGGCACTGTGGCTCAAGTGGTAAAGCGCTAGCCTTCAGCTGAAGAGCTGAGGGACAGTGCCCAGGCCCAGAGTTCAGGCCCCAGGACCAGACCCCCCCCCCAAAAAAAAGATACAAGGGGCCTGAGTCCATGGCCCGGGAGCTTCCAAACAGAGCCGCTCAGCTAACCACAGGTACACGAGGAGCCCGGCAATTACCCAGTGACTTGAAAATCATAAGCTTTTGCTATAGGCTATTAATTTTGATGCAGTTTACTATGCAACAAGAGAAAAGTGACCCATAGTTAGTGGCACTAAGAAGCTTAGAAGCCTGTGGCATAGTGACACATGTTTGTAATTTCAGGTATTTGAAGCCAGCCTGGGCATCACTAACATGACTCTATTTTGGAACCAAAATACAGTAAGCTCATCTTATTTATAGACTATGTGAACAAACATGTCTAATAATAAATAAGTAAATATATAAATAAAATTTTCCAAAGCAAAAATTTTAAATTCCTACATGTTCATTGTATAGCTCAGATGATGCACAGAAACTCTCAGCCAGTTGCATGTTATTCTTATTTGTGTGTAAATCATTGGGTGATCTTCTGAGTGTCTCCTTGGTCCAATTTTGTGAAAATCTGCCTTCCAAATGGTACTCTAAAAGCAATGTGAAAGTTATGGAGATTCTCCTAAACCAAAAGGGTCAGGTAATGCACTTTTAAGTGATAAGTAATACTGAACTCCATGCATCCTGAGAATTCACCAAATTTCCCCCAACAATGTCTTAAATCATCAACATCTATCTCTTGGTGGATATGAAACACCAAAGGACAGGTAGAGTGGTTACCTATTTAGCATGGCTTTAATACTCAGTAATGCAGAGTGGCCAAGGGAAGGCAGGAAGGCAGGAAGGCAGGAAGGGAGGGAGGGAGGGAAGGAGGGAGGGAGGGGAGAGAGGGAGGGAGGGAGGGAAGTGTATCTTGTAGGTATAGAAGTTAAACTTACATTTTCAGAAAAAGACAACTCTGTTATAACAGCTCACAACACAATAGAAGCCACAGTACCTCCCTGGTTTAATATTAAATGGTCTGGCTGGTAGATGTGCATCAGGGAAGAATAAGCAGGCTGAGTAAAGAACAGAAAGCAGAAGAATGTTGGAAGAGAGGTAAACGTTAAAGCAGGCTACATTAGTAAATACTTTATTCTGTATTCAGTAACACTCTTGTAACCAAGTGATGCTCAGGGTTTCCAGAACTGCAGCCCAAGTCTCATAACCTCATAAGTCTCATGAAGTAAGTGCTTTCTGTTACTAACACAAGCCAAGTTCACAACCTGGATACTTCTTTTGTTATGCAGTTGTCAAATGCACTATGAATGTTCAGTACTGCAGCAGGTTCATCTTTGAAATAATGCAGGGTATTTGTTGTTGTCTTAAACTAATTTGGAGATAGCATATTTGTGATCCTCTCAATAGGTCAGAATAATATAATACAAATAAATAAAATCATCCTCTCTGGCTTGAATCCTAGTAAGGTTCCCAGATACTGTGGTTCCTCTCTAACTCACAACTATAAGTCTCTTGTAATACTGCAGCCTTAGTATGGCAGACAGAGTTCAGATAACAAGCAAGTGATGACTAAGGCTGAGCAGATTCACTGTATAAGGACTTGTATTTTTAATAGTATTTATTGAATCAGCCAATATGCTAAATCCAAGGCTCAAATTTGTCTTTTCACCTGTTACGATTACCCCCCCACACACACATATACACACAAACACACATTTTCTCTTTAACATTATTATATATCTTATGTTGTGCTTTTGCACACTATCTTATTTGTCTTTATGATAAACTTTTGAGGCTGGTACATGCTTATTATCTCTGCTACTTTTCAGATAACAGAATTAAGGTACAGACAAATTGGGGGGCAAGTACTAGTGGTCATGGTTACTATTCTAGCTACTTATATACTAAAATCAGGAGGATCTTGGGTGCTGGTCAGCCCAGGCATAAAAGTTCCCAGGCATAGAAGTTTAAGAGACCTGATCAGAATAGAAGAATCCCAGTGTGGTGGTACATATTGGTCATCCAGATGGCCCAGGCTGGCTTAGGGAACAAAAAAGCAAGACCCTATTTCACAAGGAAAGTGAAAAGAATTGAAGGAGAACATCTGCTTTGCACACACATAAGGCTCTTGAATGCAAACCTCAGTACCACTGAGACAGAGCAAAGAAAAACTTGGGAACTTTATTAGAACTACACAGATAACAAATGTGAAGGTTTCTGAGTCTGACCGCTGCATTGCTTCACTCTCTGTAAGATGAAGATGGGATATGTGTTCTATTGTCATCACATGCTTTTGAATATTATTTGAATGGCATGTGTTAAATGAGTTTGACAAGAGATTGAAGAGTTCATCAAGGGAAGTGTAGAGATAAAGAGAAAAGGCTATACCAAGGATGAAAAAAGGAAGCCAATAAATGTTCACTCACTTAGCCATTCATTGAACGTGTCCTTTTTAACATTTCTGATGTGCCCAGCACTCTTTTAGGAACTGAGAATACAGCGAAGATCAAGAGGGTATTGTTCTGGCTCTATTATTAGCCATAGTCATTATACTGTGCATTAGATTTACAGATCTTGTAAGTGAAAATCTGTACCGATCTCTTTCCACTCCTCCTCTCCACCACCTCTGGAAATCACATTCACTGTCCAATTCTATAACTTAATTTTTTTTAACCTTCCACAGATAAATGAGTTTAAACAACATTTGTCATTCTGTGTCTGGCACATTTTATCATATCCTCCAGGTTTTACCCATGTTCTCCTGAATAGCAGGAATTTCTTCTGCATTTTGGGGCTGAATAATTCATTACATTTTCTTTATCCATGCATCTGTCAACACACACCAGTTTTTTTCCATCTCTTGGTTGTTCTGAATATGCTGCAATAAACGATTTGAGTCTAAAGCACTGGATTAAGGCTCCAGCGTTTTTGTTTTTTGTTTGTTTTTGCTGTCTTTGCTATCAATGATGCAGCAAACTGACTCAACCTCAGAAAAGGTTTTCCAAAGCTGCTTTTATAGCAATTTCATAGGACTAGTAGAGTCTTCTCAACTCAGAGCACAGTAAGCTATTTATCTACAAACCAAAAAAAAAATCCACTTTTATCATCCACTTTGTGAATTAGCACATGCTAAAGGATGCTTACTCTCAACAACACTATTCCGTGGTTATTGTCTGTTATAAAATCATGACATTGTCACATAAGTATGAATGTCCTGAATTTGTGACATCATTACCTTCTCAATGCCTTAAATTAATTACAAGAATGACTCACAAGCAGAGCTTGGGCTGGGCAGGAAACTTTAATGAGAGTGGAATATCTATAAAATGGTAAGGATGGGGCTGGGATGTAGCTCAGTGACAAAGTGCTTGCCTAGAAAGTACAGGGTCCTGTTAAAAATGGTAAGGACAAAGTCATATGAGACTATCTGGTCCAGTGCTTAGAGGTCAGTGTTACTCTTACTGAGACAGGATGAATATCTGTTGCCTTTGGAAAAATGCCTAAGAACTAACTCCCCACAATATTGACTTAGCATTTTTATCTTCTCTTCCATTAAATTATTGTTCTTGATTTCTATTTATCCTAAAACTCCTACGTTTGCACTGTTCTGGGCATTCATTATTAATTTTTAATGGTTACATATTTTGATAATATGCTCATTGCAGAAAACTTGAAAAAATGTGCAAAAGCCTCCTAATCTTCTACAATCTCTGTCTTCTAGGTGTAAGTGAAAATTATCAGGTTAAATTTCTTACTTTGCTTTCTACAGAAAACTCTAGTAATACATATGAATGTAATTTTCTTTGCAAAATGTTATCATATACATATTTTTCCTGCATTCTGTTTAATTTTTCTGTGATGCATAATGAGTCCCCACATTTCCACATGATTTAATATTCTCCTAGAGCTTGTTTTTTAGGGTTATATTTTGTGGATGCAAATTTATTAACCAGTTTCCTTCTGTTGGACATTCCAGGTTATTCCAAATTTTCACTTAAAATGACTAATGCTTGGATGGAAACTTTGATAGGCACACACTTAGGCACATCTTCAATTATTTTCTTATTATGCATTTCTGGAAATGAACTTCTGTGTGAAGGAAGAATAGGTACACATTTAAGGTTTTATTCCCAAAATGTTTTATGGGAAGGGTAAGACTACATTACATAAGGATGTTTGCATATCATTCTCTTGTAAACACTTGAATTTGTGTGTTTATTATTTTTCACTACTCCTTTGTTAGGCTATAAATGAAATTTGATTGCTTACATATTTTCACGGAACCTTTTCTACCAAAGGCCACTTAGATAATTACATCATTCATAGTTTATAAAAAATTACCAACTTAAAACAAAAGAGGGGGAAACAATGCTTTATAGGAAAAGTACTCATTAGCTTACTAATGTAATTATAACCTTTCTGTACAGTATTCTTACAATAAAAAAATAAAAAAAAAGAAGTTATAAAAAAACTTAGTTTAAGCCAGCTACTTATAGCTCATGCCTGTAATTCTAGCTATTCCAGAGATCTGAAATTTGAGGATGGTGGTTCAAAGCCAGCATGGGCAGGAAAATCCACTACACACTTTTCTCCAATTAACCAGCAAAAAGGCTAGAAGTAGAACTAGGGCTTAAGAAAGTGGTAGAATGCTAGCCTTGAGGAATGAAAAGCTCAGAAACAGCACCCAGGCCTGGAGTTCAAGCCCCAGAACCAGCACACACACACACACACACACACACACACACACACACACACACACACACACACACACAAATTAATCTGCCATTGTATAAACATTTAATGACCTTACCCCTAATCTCATTGCTGGAGCAGCTTCCCTTTGGTGAGGTTTGTAGTGATAGCTGATATTGATACTCACAGCTGCTTTTCCAGATTTGCATAGGTCAGTCTGGAGTTGGATTTGAGGATAAGTTTTTAAAAGAATTGCTGGCAGCGGTAAGTTGGGACGCTGATCTTGGTTTGTGTAACATCATGGAATTCAAGCAGTGGGTGGTGTTTATACCTAGGTATCAGCTCATCATCCCTTTGCACCTGTGTATTTCCTGTTGCAAGCTATCAGGCACATTAGCTGGTTCTATGTTGAATGGCATAGCAAAGATGTTCAATAGCATTCCTTTACTTTTTTGTCCTTCAGTCTGTCATTAAATGTGTCAATTAGATTTTCGCATTCACCAGCATAGCTGAGGGTTCTAGAAGGCTTTTATCCTTCCAGAGTGGAGAAATGCACCACTTCATTCATTTTGAGTTGACCTTTCCACAGCCTTGATTTTGCTTCAAGTGATTTCATGAAATGAAAGCAGGAAATGGAGAAAATGGCTGGACACTGCAGCTTGGTTGCAAGAATAAATAGCTCTCTAATTAAAGTAATTGTTGGTGGAAGGGCTGAGTTACTAAGTGTTGTTAAGCATCATTATAATATTCAGATCTGAGAGGTACTCAGAAATGAACGCTAGAATACGCAGACATGTGTGTAAGGTATATTAAGCAGGTATGTTTCCTTAGGTAGCTGATGAAGAGAATACCACATGCTATTCAGGCAGGAAAAGAAATTTATTTACCAAACTGCTGCCCACCCTGCATGGTGGAGAGGCATGGCCAAAAGGGGAAACCCACCCCCAGGCCAGGACTTATCTAGGCCAGGGACAGGAAGAGATGTGTCCAGATGGGGGAAAGGTGTGGCCACACTGGATCTGGATGTGACCTCAGGGCCTGGGATCCTCCTATGGTCAGATGAGGTGGCCAAGGATATAACCTAGCAGGAGGGGAAGGTAACTGCTTTCAGGTGTGCCAGTTACCTAGGTAACAGATACTGGGCAGAAACTCAGCCAAGAGGTAGGGAGGTATCTGCACAGGGCCTGCCTGGCCCAGGCAGACTTTACAATGTACGGTCATTGAGTTACTTGGATGCATTCCCTTCCTCCCCATGAGCTGCTTGACTTCCTCCTGCAGTTCATGAAACCTCATGAACATGTGCTTGAGACTCAGCAACCAAATTTAACAGTGAACACTGTACTCAGCCAAGATCATTTGGTCACTCCTTAAACTGGTGCCTATTAAATCTCTACATTTTTTAAACTAAATTTATGTGTTTTGACACAACTGTGACATCACATTGTTGAGCCAGAAGGACTGTGTACCTGTGTGTGTGTGTGTGTGTGTGTGTGTGTGTGTGTGTGTGTGTGTGTGTGTATAATTAAATCACTTGGATCCAGACTAAGACAATTCAGTTCGTTCTTGACAAATGTGATTAACCCTTTCTGGGAGACACACATGGATGCCAAGTCTGTCTGTAGTAGGGCCACTTCACTTTCTAAATGTTAGCACAAGTTTTCCCATCCATAAAACAAGACTCTCAAATTTTCACCTCTTGTAGTACAATAGTTTCCAGTAACAGCAGTTCTTGTTTGTCAAACTCTGAAGTTTATCTCACAAATGAAAATGGCCAGTTGGCCAGTATTTGTGATGCCCACTGTCTCAACACAAGCCACAGGGGGAAAAAGAAAGGAAAATACACTGCAGAGTCCTTCAATGGTTTGTTTATTGTTTTCAATATCTTGTGCTAAGTCAGTAATCTAATCTGAGACAGTTCTCTGAGATAAACACTGAAGTAATTTTACTTTGTCTGGTGCTAACAACTCCTGAGCAGCCACCATATAATCTTTCAAAAAGCTCTCCCTATCCACAGGCTTCAGCTTCTTTGCTCTTAGCTCTCTCATTGCATAACTTGTCTGAATGACTATCTTTATCACAATGATGCCTAGTGAAAGTGACCAAACTCTACTAAAGTGCACTGATCTTATCTGGACACATATGACCTCCTATTGCATTTAGCTTACCATGTTTTGAGCTACAATGTGGTTCCAGAGTGTATGTGTTTGCCCCCCACCTACCAACCCACTCACCACAGACACATACACATTTATGCTGCTGGTATCAATCAGGACTTGAATTAAGGCCTCATTCTCTTGGTTGTCTTTCTTGATCCTGGCTGGAACGCTGTTGTTTGAGCCATGCCTCCAGCCTAGCACTTTTGCTGTTAATTGGCAATAGTGTCTCACAGACCTTTTGCCTGGGCTGGCTTCAAACCATGGTCTCAGCCTCATGAATTACTAGGATTACAAATGTGAGCCATTAACACCTGACACTCAGATTGCCTTGTTCATTACTGCTAAGTCATTGCCACAAACTAGGCACACAGGTTGGCCTCTGAGTTCGAGAAAAGGTAATCATTTGTCCATTTCTTTTGGAAAGATCAACACTCTGCCTCAACTTCCCTTTATAGTTGCCATTTGAGGATGTTACAGCACTTAAGTTTTAATAACTGTCCATTCTGTATGTCACTAGGGATGGGATTGTTTTCTTTTGAGAGCTATCCTATTCTTGCATCTTGGATTTAGAACATATTTAACATTTGTGTCACTGACTTTTAGAGTCTTTGGTGTGTCCTGTAATTTTCTTAATCTTCATCAGAGATTCAGTTTGGAGGAGGATTGGTGGTCATGGATATGTGCATAAAGGTTGGATTGGAGTTGTCCTCTGCCCCAGCGCCAGCTTTGTCAACCACCAGAGGTGAGCTCATTAACATTTGGAAGTATCATCCCATCACATCTCATTTATGATCATAGATTCCTCACAGTGTATTACACTTCTGCAACACATGTGCCCCAGCCCTCCTAGCCCTGGCAAGGAGCCTACGAAGAGCACACGTACCTCTCCTCTCACGTGCTCATATCTGTCTTGTCTGTCCAGTAATAGATATTTCTAGATTGACAATCAAAATTTATATCATTATAATATATTTGATGCAAACTTATATTGCTATGAAGAAGGGTCCATTTATTGAATCTTGAGTTCCTTCTGGGCTTGTCAGGACCAAACCAAATAATTTTGAATGCCTTATACAGTCTGAGGCCACACATTCTACACTCTTACTCTACAAGATAGATAGATAGATAGATAGATAGATACATACATACATACATACATACATATGCACGTACGTACGTACATACATATATACATATATATACATACATACATGTATAATAGCCTCAACTTCTCTTTGTATTTGTAACTATTTAAAGTAGTAAAAGGATCATTTATCTTTTCAGATTTCTTTTTCTACTTTTAATCTTAGAAAGGCTTTTTCCAATTTGACTGAAAAAAAATCACTCCCTTATGTTATTTTGTTAGATACATTTTTCTCAACTTACTCCTTTAATTCATAAAATATTTTGTGGTAAGTTGCTTCATCTTCCCACATAAATGCACCATATTTGTGTCTACCCTAGTATTATTCTTTTGCATCTTAGAATGCTATCTGTTCAGCTATAACTCTGTGCTGGCAGCCCTATATTTTTTGTATTTTGAATTGTATGGGTTTATTTTTTTCTTATTTATCAAATCAACTGGCTCCTTTAAATTCCCCCATAGTTGCAGTCTTGAAAATGTAACCCACAGCCCTTCTCCTGCATCTTTTCCTGCTTACTGAGTGTCTGGTGCAACAGTTTTATTGATGCCTCTGGATTTGTTTTTGTGGAATTACAGAGTTGGTGGCAATTCCATTGTTCTTCAGGGGCATCTACTCTCTGGAGCCATATAATCTATCACCCTGACAGGTATGTGCACAGGTCTGAAAGTGTCAAGTGCTCCTAGCTCTTTTTCAAGAATTATGTTCATAAGGTTCTTATTACTTCACAGGCAGTTAAAAGTGACTCAATGTTAGCCTAAGCATCTTTAATTCTTATGTAATTACTGTCCAGGGTCACAGAGCAAATTTCAAACTCTCATCTACATCAGCGTGCAAGTGCACTTAAGACAGCACAGGAGAATTGTTTGGGATGATTTCTAGGTCCATGCAGTTTCTATTTAGAATTCAGTAGGAGTCTAAATGTTGCCCTAATCAACCAACACACAAGATTTTCTGCCTTAACCCTGTGATTGTGTGATCTCACACTCAATAAAAGGTTATATTGCCTTAAAAAAGGGACTGTGAGATGTAATTAACATTAATAATAGTTAACTTTAAAAAAGGGCAATTATCCAGATTATTATTTGGACCACTCTAGTTGCATTATCCCATTATAAATAAACTTCTCAGTGGCTCATGCCTGTAATCCTAACTGCAGAGGAAGCTGGGATCTGAGAATCCTGGTTCAAAGCCAGCTTAGGCAGACAAATCCTCAAAACCCTTATTACCAACTGACCACCAAAAAGCTAGAAGTAAGGTATGGCTACAGTGGTAGAACACCAGCTGTGAGTGAGAGTACAGGCCCAGAGTTCAAGATATAGTGTATACACATATACAACACACACTCACACACTCATGCACACACACACACACACACACACACACACACACACACACACACGTGCGCCCTGCGGGGATGGGGAGCGAGAAAGGGAAGGATAGAGGGAGGAAGGGAGATAGAGAAAATTACTGTGGCTAACAACAGAAGAACGAGTCAGAGATCTGAAGATGAACCATTGCCTGCTGGCTAACAAGAAGAGAGAGACATCAGCTTGGGGATTTCAAGGAACAGAATTTGTCCACCAATCTGGAAGGAAGTTCTTCCCCATAGCCTAGTGATAAGAACTTAGCTTGTCTGATAGCTTAATCTTAATTGGAGAACCAAAGTACACTGGTCCTTACTTCTTCTGACTTATGAAAATTGTAAAATAACTAATAGCATTGTTGAAACCACTACAAAAGCTTGTAAGAGCTATAGAAATCCCCAAATCCTGTCTGTATCAAGGCTCTTCCTCTCTCCGTGGCACAAATAGGCTCTCAGAGTGGGTAGGAAGTGGGGATTGCACCCACAGTCCATGTGCTTGCCAGGGAGAACCGCTCCGTCCTTGTACTGAGGAGAGGTGGATGGAATCAGGGGTCCTGACCAATGTGGAAATGTCAACCCCTTTTCAATATTTTTCTTTCTTTGTAGACAACCCTGTAACCTCAACAGGCACCCTGCTGCCTGATCAGTGACTGAAAATAAGATTGTACAACTTGTCACCAACTTGATTGGTAATACTGAGCACTGACCCCATCTGTAGTTAGCACCAGAGAGAAAGAGATGGGCGTAAAGCAGAGTGAGACTGCCACTCACAGCTATGTCCACAAAGTGCAAGACTCAACTGTCACTGTAAGTGCTACTCCCTGGAATCCACCACAGTCTTCCCTCTAAGGCCATGTTGCCCATTGCTGCTTCTAACCCATGACCCAGCATAGCAGGGTCTCTAAGGCTGTTATATTACTGGAAGAGGGAGGATTGAATGAGAGGCGATACCTCTAGTACAAAGGTTTATTGATTGTAGAACAAACTCCTCCACAGGGTCACAAAGCAATGTCAAGTCCATTGAATTTTTTTTTTTTTGTGCTTTGTTTCATTTTTTTTTTTAATTTAATTTAATTTTATTTGTGAACATACTGTACAGAGGAGTTACAGTTATATGGGCAGGATAATGCGTACATTTCTTACCAAGCATTGCAGCCTCCTCCTTTGTTTATCCTTCACATCCCTTCCCAGCCTCCCCCCTCCCCCCCTAATCCCAATCCTTCTCCTTCCCCCCCCCCACCTCCCCCCCCCCCCCGCACCAACGTTGTAAAGCTCGTTTTGGACATGACACCTTGTACTTCTCATTGTTGCAACAGGTCCACCTGTATCCTTAAACAACTGGTTTTTCCCCATCTCCTCCACAAGTTATACTGACATCAAATATAGTGAAAGCAGGGGTTATACTGTGGAGGAGGGACATACAAAGCAACAAAGAGATAATCTTATAAATGTGTTAGAAACACATGCATGAAAGAAAAAAAAACATTAAAATACACATCTAAGGGTTCATTTTCGTGACATCACATTATCTGACCTTTTCCGCTTGACTCATACATATACTAGATATTACAAATAAGGGAAACCTTGGGACCTACGTTTCTTTGGGCCTGGCTTACTTCACTTAATATAATTTTTTCCAAGTTTTTCCATTTCCTAACAAATGGGGCAACGTCATTCTTTCTGATGGAGGCATAGAATTCCATTGTGTATATATACCACATTTTCTTGATCCATTCATCTACTGAGGGGCATCTGGGTTGGTTCCATATCTTAGCTATGGTAAATAATGCTGCAATAAACATAGTTGTGCTGGTAGCTTTAGTGTGGTCTTGCTTGTAAACATTAGGGTAAATGCCCAAAAGTGGGATTGCTGGGTCATAGGGGAGCTCTATGTGAAGTCTTTTGAGGAACCTCCATACTGCTTTCCAAAGTGGTTGAACAAGTTTACATTCCCACCAACAATGAAGTAAGGTTCCTTTCTGTCCACATCCCCTCCAGCATCTGTTGTTGTTAGAGTTCTTGATTTTTGCCGTTCTAACTGGAGTGAGGTGATATCTCAATGTTGTTTTGATTTGCATTTCTTTTATGGCTAGGGATGTTGAACATTTCTTCATGTGACTATTGGCCATCCTTCTTTCTTCTTCAGAGAAGCTTCTCTTTAAGTCTTTCACCCACTTACTTATTGGGCAGTTGTTTCTTTGAGGATTTGTTGTTGGGTGGTTTCATTTTTTGAGTTCCAAGTATATTTTAGATATGAGACCCTTGTCCGTTGTATGGCTAGTAAAGATCTTCTCCCAATCCGTGGGCTTTCTATTGATCTTGCTAGCTATGTCATTTGCCCTGCAGAAGCTCTGCAACCTTATACAATCCCATTTGTCCAACCTTTCTTTGATTTGTTGTGTTTCCGGGTCTCTATTCAGAAAATTTCGGCCTGAGCCAAGGAGACCCAGGGTTTCTCCTATTCCATCCTGTAATGTTTTCAGAGTGTCTGCTTTGAGTTCAAGGTCTTTGATCCATTTGGAGTTGATTCTGGTGCAGGGTGATATATAAGGATCTAGCTTTAGTTTTCTACATGTAGTTAACCAGTTTTGCCAGCACCATTTACTGAAGAGGCTGTCTGTCTTCCATTCTATTGTTTTAGCTCCCTTATCGAAGATTAGATGGCTATAGGTCTGTAGGTTCATTTCTGGGTTTTCAATTCTATTCCATTGGTCCTGAGGTCTGTTCTTATGCCAATACCAAGCTGTTTTGATTACTATGGCTTTATAGTAGAGTTTGAAATTTGGTATTGATTTTCCTCCAGCAGTGTTCTTTCCGTTGAGGAGTGTTTTTGCTATTCGGGGTCTTTTATTGTTCCATATGAATTTTTGGATTGCCTCTTCTATTTCCTTGAAGAATGAGGGTGGAATTTTGATAGGTATTGCGTTGAATTTGTAGATAGCCTTGGGAAGTATTGCCATTTTCAAGATGTTAATCTTTCCAATCCAGGAGCATGGGAGGTTTTGCCATTTTTTAAGTTCTGTGTTGATTTCCTTTTTCAAGATTTTAAAGTTTTCATCATAGAGGTCCTTCACTTCTTTAGTTAAGTTAATTCCTAGGTATTTTATTTTTTGTGGGGCTATTACAAATGGAGTTGCTTTCCTAATTTCAGCCACACTTTTCTCATTGTTGGCATACAGAAAAGCCATTGATATTGGGGGGTTAATTTTATAACCTGCTACTTTGCCAAAGTTTTGAATCAGCTTGAGTAATTTGGGAGTGGAGTCTATGGGATTCTTTAAATACAAGATCATGTCATCTGCAAAGAGGGAGAGTTTTATTTCTTCTTTCCCTATTTGGATCCCCTTTATGTCTGCATCTTGTCTTATTGCTGTAGCTAGGCATTCTAATACTAGATTGAAGAGAAGTGGAGAGAGTGGGCATCCTTGTCTTGCTCCTGAGTTAAGAGGAAATGGCTTTAGTTTTTCACCATTGAGTATAATGCTGGCTGTAGGTTTGTCATATACAGCCTTTATTGTATTGAGGAATGTTCCATGGATTCCTAATTTTTCCAAAACCTTCATCAGGAAGGGGTGTTGGATCTTGTCGAATGCTTTTTCTGCGTCTATTGAGATAACCATGTGGTTCTTATTCTTGCTCCTGTTGATGTGATGAATAATATTAATTGATTTGCGTATATTGAACCAGCTTTGCATCCCTGAAATGAATCCTGTTTGATCGTGGTGTATGATTTTTTGGATGAATTGTTGAAGTCGATTGGCCAAAATTTTGTTGAGAAGTTTTGCATCAATGTTCATCAAAGAAATGGGTCTATAGTTCTCTTTCTTTGATGAGTCCCTGCCTGGTTTTGGGATGAGGGTTATGATGGCTTCATAGAATGTGTTCGGTAGTGAGCTTTCTCTTTCAATTTCATTGAAGAGTTGGAGGAGTATTGGTGTGAGCTCTGCTTTGAAGGCCTTGTAAAATTCCGCTGTAAAACCATCTGGTCCTGGACTTTTCTTAGCTGGCAGGTCTCTTATTGCTGTTTCTATTTCAATACTTGATATGGGCCTGTTAAGCTGGTTTAACTCATCTTGGTTTAGTTTTGGCATGTCAATATTTGCTAGGAAAAGGTCCATTTCTGTCAAGTTCTCAAACTTATTAGCATAAAGTTTTGAGAAGTATTCCCTTATAATGTTCTGAATCTTGGTTGTTTCCGTGGTGATGTTTCCATTCTCATCTCTGAGTTTATTAATTTGGGTGTGTTCTCTTCTTTTTCTGATAAGATTTGCTAAGGGTCTGTCAATTTTGTTAAGTTTTTCGAAGAACCAACTCTTTGTTTTGTTGATTCTTTCTATAGTTTTTTTGGATTCTAAATCATTTAATTCAGATTTAATTTTGATTATTTCTTTCCGTCTACTGGATTGGGGTTTATCTTGCTGCTCTTTTTCAAGGAGGTTTAGATGTGTCATTAAATTGTTAGTTTCAGATCTCTCCAATTTGTTGATGTAGGAGCTCAGAGCTATAAACTTGCCTCTGAGTAGTGCCTTTGCTGTGTCCTAAAGGAGCTGGTAATTTGTGTGTTCATTTTTGTTGAATAGCATGAACATTTGAATTTCCTTTCTAATCTCTTCCATGACCCACTCTTGATTCAGCAGTGTGTTGTTCAGCCTCCATGTGATACTGGACTTTCTTTGGTGGCTTTTGGTGTTGAGTTCTAATTTTATTCCCTTGTGGTCAGAGAGAATGCAAGGTATAACTTCAATGTTTCTGAATTTAGACAAGTTTGCTTTGTGGCCTAAAATGTGGTCTATTTTAGAAAACGTTCCATGTGCTGCTGAGAAAAACGTGTATTCTGATGCTGCTGGGTGAAATGTTCGGTAGATGTCTGTTAAGTCTAGTTGATCTATGCAGCTGTTTAGATCTGCGGTTTCTCTGTTGAGTTTTTGCCGAGTTGATCTATCTAGTGGGGAGAGTGGTGTGTTAAAATCCCCAACAATTAATGTCTTTGGATCTATATGGGATTTGAGGGAAAGTAGTGTTTGTTTGATAAATTTGGGTGCTCCATTGTTTGGCGAATAGATATTTAGAATTGTAATATCCTCCTGAAGGAGAGATCCTTTAATTAGTATGTAGTGACCTTCTTTATCTCTTCTCACGAATTTTAATTTGAAGTCTATTTTATCTGATATTAGGATTGCAACTCCCGCCTGTTTATGGGGGCCGTTTGCTTGGTAGATTTTTTTCCAGCCTTTAACATTGAAAATGTGTTTGTTTTTATGGGCAAGATGTGACTCCTGCAGGCAGCAGATAGAAGGGTCTTGTTTTTTAATCCAACTAGACAGTCTATGTCGCTTAATTGGAGAGTTCAGTCCATTAACGTTAAGAGATAGGACTGAGAGGTATTTGGGAGTTCCTGCCATGTTATCCACCTTCTTGGGGGCTGCGAAAACTGGGTTCTTCCTATGGTTCTTGGATTCTCAGTTTGGGTGCAGTTTCTTGGCCTTTGTTGTGGTCTTGTTGGTTTTCTATGTGTAGGACATCTTTAAGAATCTTTTGTAGGGCTGGTTTGGTGGAGATGTATTGTTTCAATTTTTCTTTGCTATGGAAGGTTTTTATTTGGCCTTCAGTTATGAAGGAGAGTTTAGCTGGGTACAGTATTCTTGGTTGATAGTTGTTTGTTTTTAGGGCATGGCATACATCATTCCAGGCTCTTCTTGCTTTGATTGTCTCTGCAGAGAAATCTGAGGTGATTCTAATTGGTTTCCCTTTATAGGTGATTAACCTTTTCTCCTTGACAGCTTTAAGGATCTTTTCCTTGGTCTGAGTTGATCCTGTGTGGATTATAATGTGACGGTGGGATGTCCTATTCTGGTCTGGTCTATTGGGGGTTCTAAAAGCTTCTTGTATCTGAATAGGCCTATCTTTTTGTATGTTTGGGAAGTTCTCTGCTAGGATCCTGTTAAACAAATTTCCTAGACCATTAACTTCTGTTTCTAGGTGCTCCTCTACACCCATTATCCTTAGATTAGGCCTTATGATGGTGTCTTCCAGGTGTTGGATAGATCTATCATACTTCTTGGACTTGTCTTGGATGGTTGTATGTTCTTTCTCTATAATATCTAGGCTGTCTTCAATCCCTGAGATTCGATCTTCTGCATGGTCTAACCTGCTGTCAAGACTCTCTACTTTGTTTTTTATCTCTTTTCCTTCTAATAGGTCAGCTTTGATGGTTTCAAGTTCTTTGTTGGAGCTCTGTTTTAGGTCTTGTATGAATTTCTTTACTTCCTTAATTTGGTGTTCAGTGTTTGTTCTCAAATCACTTAGTTGATTGGTTATGGTTTCTTTGGACTCCCATTCCTTCTGTTGGGTTCCATTCAGCATTCCCTTTGTGGTCTCCCTGACTTCCTTCAGCTCTTTGTTAATGGATTCCATGAATGCCTTTAGTGATCTTTGTGTGTTCTCTACCTGGTCTCTCAATTCCTGAATTACTCTTTGATTAGCTTCCTCCCGTTTGTGGGATTCCTGCAGTTCTCTTTCCTCCCTTTCGTGGGATTCCTGCAGTTCTCTTTGAGTGTTCTCAGCCTGCTCACGCCATTCTTCCCTTTCTCTTTGAGTATTCTCAAGTTGTTCACGCAAATCCTGTATCAGTTTTTGAGTAGCTTCCTCACGCTTATGATATTCCTGTATAAACTTTTGGGATGCCTCCTCTCTCTCCCTATCACGCTCATACAGAGTCCTTTGTAAGTTGTCAAACTTCTCATTTATCATGTTTGCCACCAGAGTTTGTAGAGCTATTTGGGAACTCTCCTCTGGATTGTTCATTATCTGATCTGACCCCTGATTATCAAGATTGGGAATTGAGATACCCGGATTTGCCATTTTTCTTGTGTTTTTCCGGCTTACTCTGCCCATTTGAGATGAAAATAGCACCAGTTTTGTGCTAGAACACTATCTTAAGGCAACCATCAACCAACGTTTGCATTTATACAGACAATAGTCTACAGATGCAATCTAGTTCAACAGATACATCTATTCAACATCAAACAACTATATGTTAGTGGGCTTCGAACCACAGAGAAGAATTTGGAAAACCAGAAATTTTTAGGGTTAGGGAGAGATGTGGGTAAAAATTAGGAATAGATTGGTGTGGGGAGGCACAGGGAGAGTTAACTATGTCCTAATCTCAATGCAGGAAATAGGTTGGGTAGGATGCAAGTAGAGAGGGTGAGAAAAAGAAGAAAGGGAAAGGGAAATGAAAAGAGACCAGAAAAAAAATTAGAAACGTAAAAATTAATATAGTTATGGAGATTGAAAGACCATCTATTTAGGGAGGAATGTGAATATAATGAGAAAACAGGAGGGAGATAGAGGAGATGTGAAAAACTTAAAAAATGCTTAAAATATTATATAGGTATAAAGAGGTAGTACTGCTATTAAGGAATTTAAGTCTCAGAGGTTTTGGATTGAGTAATAAATTTGTGGATTAAGTGTGTACACAATGGGGGATAGGGTCTACTAGTTAACTATGGGTTTATCTGAGGATGTGCAAGACAAGAGTTAAGTCACATACAGAAGAACAAAAGAAAGGAAAAGGTGAAAAGGATAAGAAAGGGAGAGAAAAAAAAAAGATCAGAAGTTCAGTAGAGCTAGACAAAAAACAAAAAGATAATTAAGAAAGAAAGAAAAAGAGAGAGAAGACAAGAAAAGAAAGGAAAACGTACATTCACGTATTCCTAAAATAAAAATTATAAGAGGGAAAAAAAAGTTACTGGAAAACAATTATTTTTTCAAAAAAGGCAAAAATTAAAGATTAATAAAAGTTTTAGAAAAGGAAAAAAAAAATTTATATATATAAGGTACCAAAAAAAAAAAAAAACAAGAAAAAGAAAAGAAGAAAAAAAAGTTCTTTGATTTTTTTTTTTTGATTTTTTTGGGAGGGGTGGGAAGAATCCTGTATCTCCCTTTTGTCTGTACCCAGCCGCTTGTTGGAGTCTCTCGTCAGCTTGAGGTCCTGTGGCTTGATTGGTTTCTTGAGTCAGTTTGTTCAAACAGGCAGAAAAATGCTCTGCTTTACCCAAGATTTTGAGATCCCCCTCCCAGGTTAGTTTAATGGGAGGGTGATCTGCTTTGAGAATCACAAAAGAGGGGTGATGAGGCTAGGTTCTGGTAGAGTTGAGGCCTTTCAACAAACAGTAGCTTTTCCCTGGGGCTATTTTGTGAAAAATTCACAGAGCCCACCCTGGAGCCATTCTCAGGGTTTCTGTTTTTCAATTGATTGTGGAGGCTGCTAGAGGGAGGGGCAACCTCTGGCTCTGGTTACCCAGTGAGGAAAGCCACTCCAATGGCTGGTGCCTGAGCTGGGTGACTTTTCCCTGGATGGAGCTGAGTCTGGCAGGTCACTTTGCCGTTAAGTTCTTGTGACCTGTTATATGACTCGTTTTATTCCAAGGCCTGAGTTGGAGCTAGCAGCTCCTCCGAGCTTTGTCGGTATCCAAGATGGAGATCACCGGTGCTGGCGGGGGAGGGGTGGCCTTCCCTCCTCTGCTCCCGGAGAAGGAGTGAGGATGTCGGGCTTCTACTCACGCCGAGTCTTGGATCCTGGGTCGTCTCTGGTCTGCAAACTGCAGGATGAAGATGTCCGCTCCTTGTCGGTTCTTGCTGGTGTTGAGTAGAATCCTCTCACCCGCTGCGTCTGGCTCCTTCGTCCCGGACTCTCTGTGTGAGCGCTCAGGTATGGCCGCGGCTGCGGTCGCCGCCGCGACCCTGCCGCCGCCGCCGCCGCGGCTGCTGGCAGGCGCTCAGATGTGTCTCCTTGTCTTGGCTTCCCCTCTCTTGTCTAACTCTCTGTCCTGTGATGGCACACTTGGTGTGATTCTCTGGCTTAGGACTGTTCACTGGAACTCTAAACCTGCTTTCTATGCGAGAGCTTGTTCAGATTCCAGCTTCTCCTCCGCCATCTTCCCGGAACTCCCAAGTCCATTGAATTTTAACCCAGTAGTCTGACACTTGGATTTGAGTATGACCCAGTGGCCTTTCTGACATTCCTTAGAACTGTTTTGCAGCATAAGGTACTTCTAACCAACCCTCCATCCCTCACTCCTTCCCGGCAGTTAGACCTTGCTACCTGATGCTATCTGAAAGTTCTCCCAACTTCTCTCAGTGTTCTGATTTCAGAAATGTTCTGACTCCTCCTCCAGGCACTTTACCCAATACATGTCATCACATTTAGGCTTTATGTGAGTATCTATCCGTGGGAAGATTATCACAAACGTTCAAGGCACAAGTGAAGCAATTACTTGAGAATGAAGCTGCTTTGATTTATGGAGGACCTTGGTGGGCAATCACAAAGATACAAAGTAGTTGTTAGGATAGGAGATAGGGGCCCAGCTATGACCTTTAATCATTACTGTATTCTGAAGGGGAAAAAACCCTCCCATACTGTAGTAGGTGGATCTCTGTTAGTTCCCTTGTCCTAGGCCTTTCAGATAACAGGCAGGCCTAACGCAGGGCTCTAATGGATCAGAAACACTCTCTTGTGTCCCATTGTACATTTTCATCATATATACAAAAACAAAAACAAAATCAAAGAACACTCTTCTGAAAACAATGTGTAATTGGGCCCTAGACATTTTATTTGAGGATTTACTTCCAAAACCACTGTAGCTTGGGGTTTAGCCTTTGATTTTCACATGTCAGAGAAGGTCTTGGAAAGCAAGGGAACTTGAAGATAACTAGCACTTGTCAGCCTTTCTTACTTAGGCAAGGAATAGTTACTTAAAAGGATGAGAGGTAATGTTTTCCAGAGAGTATCATTATATAACCTCTGACATTGAAGGTGGCTAGTGGATGCTCAGCCTGCTTTCATTCTTGAAGAGAAGAATCCAAATATCACAGATAGGTCCCATGAAGGACCTACCACAGAATCCCAGAATATTTGCTCTAAAATAGAGACCAGTTTTTCCACAGTGCAAATGGTGATTCAGAGAAGCTGATTAACAAGAAGTCACACAGCTGATTAGTGACAGAGCAGGAGCTGAAGGCCACTGTCTATTAGATAATGATCCACACACTCTTGGCTGAAGTAATATTGAGTTAGAGGCATCTGGAGCAAATGAGCTGCAGGTCAGAGGCGACGTTGGAAGGGAGTATTATTTAGAGTCTGGTGTCACTTTCCACGCGATTACCTCAGCTCTGTCAGTTGGGTCGCCATAAAACTATCCTTGATTTACTCTAGGCTCCTGGCTCAGCCTCACAAAGGCATCTTTGTAATTCTCACCAGAGACCATCCTCCAGGATGACAAATAACATCCATCATTAAAAATGACATTCATAATTTTGCAGCCAGAGAAGACAATCTTTTAAAGCTGTCAGTGTAAGAAAAGGGATTTTAGAAGATGCAGTTGCAACATCTTTAAAACCTTTGGAAAATTCCAAAGCATGAAGGTGAACTGTTTCTTCTGGAATTGCAAGGCAAACTGGGGGCTCAGCCTTCCTATGCATGCCCACTGTGCCCGGAAGTGAAGTGTGAGGCTCCATCATTAACTTGCTGAATGACCTCAGTCCAAGGAATTAATGAGCTTCATCCAGAGCTTCTGCAATGGAGAGCAGGCCTAGAGACAGAGAAGTCCTCACGAGGATGGTAGGGAAAGGCAGTGAAGCAAAGCCACAGGGAGGGGGAAGGAGACACAGACTCTTGGCACCAGCTCCACACAGGAGCCATAGTTATTTAAATGATGAAAGAGACCCACATCGCAAACCTTCAATTTTACAGAAGCTACAGTCACCTTAATGAGTAGTATTGTCTCCCTGTCTTCTTCATTAAGTTTTTCAGGATAGAAAAAAAACTGCTGAATCGTTAGTATGTCAATCTCTGATAGTCCTTTGGAAAATAAAGTGGGCTGAAAAGCAGAAATTAGATGTTCATTTTCTTTAAAAATGGAGGGGGAAGAATAGAGGAATGAGCCTGGATCTCATGTCCTTTATTTTTTTTTCCACCAGAGGCAGGAAAGCTAACTAGTCTAAATAAGCAGAAGCTCAGAGCACCAAGACTAATGAACAGAATTGCTGTGGCCAAGAGGAAAGCAGGAGTCCTGCAAATAGCTGAAACTGCAGAAGGGCTGGGGCAGAGAGAGCACCAGAGGCCACCTGTCCCTGACAGGTCAGGGTATATGGAGGGAGATGCCTACATTGGGATTAGCACTGTATGTATGTGTATGTGTGTATGTGTGTGTACACACATGCTAATACTGGAGCTTGAATTCATGAATGGCCTGAGTGCTGTCCCTTAGCTTTTTGGATGAAGGCCAACCCTCTACCACTTGAGCCACACCTTCATTTTCTGGTTTTTTGGTGGTTAGAGATAAGTCTCCCAGCCTTTCCTGCTTTCCTGCTAGGGCTAGTTTTGAACTTTGATCCTTAGACCTCAGCTTCCTGAATAGCTAGAGCTACAGACATGAGGCACAGGATCTTAGCTAGTTGTTTATATTTTAGAGAAAACTAACTGTAACAGTTAATGCACAGGAGTCTGAGAAACTGATGACCTACATTGTTAGTTGTGTTTGCCTTGAAAGCTTTCCCTGTTTTGTAACATGATTTGATGGGTTTTCCTCTGGGTCTACAGTGCATTGTAGACTTGCTGCCAACCCCCACAGTCACTGGGATTTCCAAGCTGAGGGGGCAGGAGGTACGTTGTCAGCATAGCAGGTTCTAGAGTGGAAGTCAGATTTAGGGAGTTGAATCATTTTCCGGAGCCATTGCTTGCTGACTTGGCATTTTAGTGTAAATGTCTGAGCTTCCAAAATACCTCTTCGGTAATTATCAGGCAAGATTCTATTTTCAGTGCAATAGCTGAGAGGGTGTAATTGGAAACTACAGAGGCAGGATTATTTTGTCTTTCTTTAAGGGGCTTTCCTCCTCCCACTCATTCATTCCAGGTTCTTGGGTGTTTAATTAGAGCATGCCTTGTAGTGCAATGGTGGTGCAGCTGACTCCAGAACCAGGTATGTATGGTGCTGAGATTCTTCCTGATTATAGAATATGTTGCTTGACATCTGCAAAAGTGGTGAAGTAGGACTGACCATGACACAGATAGCGTTCCCTTTTGTTTTACTTCAAATAGGCTCATCCCAGACTTAGAGGCTGCTTACTTGATAGTTGAGAAAACTTGTTATTGTAAATTCTTTTTCTGCCTCTTTGAGATGTAAGTCTTCTTGAACCAGGACCTGGGAGCCATCCCTTTGAAATGTAATCATCAGAGATTCACACAATCTCTGGGATTATAGAAGCAGCACTTCAAATAGTACCAGTTAGCAAACACTTATGGCCCAAGTACATCTACCACAGTTCTTCCCAGGGTCCTTTAGTTCACCCACTGCCTATAAACTCTCCTGCCTTTTATTTAATAGACAAGTAAAATCTTTCTTCCATGTTACAATAGTCTTGGCTTTTGTGAAATAGTTTAAAATAAAACATGGTTTGTTTAACTTGAAGTTTACATCAGTTTTATTTTAAAGTCTCTCTTGCTTACTACAATAATTCAAATAGGATCTATCTTGCCATTTTAACATGTCAGGTACAAATTCTCTTTAACATGGTACACTGGGAATATCACTTTTTTTGCACATTGTAAAAAGACACATTGTAGAAATTTTCTAATTTATAAGAGTCAGCCATTTCTGCACCATTCAGCTGCCATGAATTAGGGATATTTATTTTCCATTAAAATTTTTATTTGCTCATAAAATGCCAGGAATAAAATGCCAAGGAAGAATAGATAGGATCTCTCTTCTCATAGTTTATTGGTGGGGGGAAAACAAATATGAATGGAATCACACAACTAAGTATAAAATTGCAGATATGAAAGGTTCTATGGAGGGCAAGTATACAGTTCTATGGGGACTTGTGTTTGGGTGAAAATTGATCGGATCAAAGAGTCTCAGAGGGATTTTACTGAATGAGAATGAAAAGAAAGGTTGATGCATATGCTTGCAGAAGAATGACATTCGTAGATATCCCCTCTGGGAATTTTAGGACTAGAGCTTAAGAAGGAAAGATACTGAGTCTAGAGTATAGTCTGAATATCCATGCCAAGGATGGTGGGTATGATCTGGTCAGTCAGTGGCACAAGGCCCGCCCTCTCAAATCTTCCTTCTCATTGATATGTGTACTTCCTTGGGGTCTCTTCAGACCCTGACAGTCCTCTGTTTCTTCAATACTTGACCCATCTTTTTGAGTTAACTTTTGTTCTCTATCCATCCCTGATCATTTAATAGTGTTCATTTTGATTGTCTGTTAATTTAGCTGATGGACTAGTCATACTCAGTTTGACCTCTTGTTCCCAATACCTCAGATCTATTCTCTCTATTCTCTTCACCCTAAGCTAAGCACTAGAAGATTGGCTTTTGCTGTCTAAATCACCTAGGTATCCTTGTTTCTGATTAGCTGAGGGTAGTCAGAAAAAATACTGGTTTGCAGTGGTAAGGAAGAGGAAGGGAGTCTGAGGTCCTAGGCTTGATTTGAGCTGAGTTTTAAAAATGATTATTATAACTTCATCATTAGAATTCATGTCAGTGATACCCCAGTGCCAATGACCCTCCTCAGCATTATTTCTGTCCCTGTTTCTTCAAGCCTGGGACATTCTCTGGGTCCTTTACTATCCACTGTTTGTTTATTTGTTATGGTATCTATCTATCATCTACCTTTCTTTCTTTCTTTCTTTCTTTCTTTCTTTCTTTCTTTCTTTCTTTCTTTCTTTCTTTCTTTCTTTCTTTCTTTCTGTCTGTCTGTCTGTCTGTCTGTCTATCTATCTATCTATCTATCTATCTACCTATCTACCTACCTACCTATCTATTTATCTATCAATTTCTCCATTAAACCTACTGGTGCAATTGGAACTGTGTTTTATTTCCTTCAGGAATCTGAACAGAGGTAGACAGTCTTAACAATGCAATCTCTGTTTAGGAGATAGTTCTATCTCCTAAGAAGGCTCTACTTCTTGCTTTTTTTGGTGGGTAATTAGAGATAAGAGTTTCACAGACTTTCCTGCTGGCTTTGACCTGTTATCCTCAGATCTCAGCCTCCTGAATAGCGAGGATCACAGGAGTGAGCTAATGGTACCCCCACTTCTTGTTTTACTTCCAAAGCTCACAATTCATTCTGATCATTCACATGCCCAGATTGAGTCTTGAGAACCCCAATCTAGGTATCATTGCCAAAGCTAGCCTGCTTAAAAAGGAATTTTGGAGAGCTAAATGATGGTCATGATGATCACATAGTTCATTGTCCTTCAAAAGTCGCTGAATCCATTTGCTCCTGAGCCTAGAAATTCCCAGCTTTCCTGAGAATGTTTTTTTTTTTTAATTTTATTTTATTTTATTTGAGAACATACTGTACAGAGGGGTTACAATTACATGGGCAGGATAATGCATACATTTCTTACCAAGCATTGCAGCCTCCTCCTTTGTTTACCCTTCATCTCCCTTCCCAGCCTCCCCCCTCCCTCCCACCCAATCATACCCCCCCACCCCCCCCCCCCACCGACATTGTAAAGCTGGTTTTGACATGACATTTGGTACTTCTCATTGTTGCAACAGGTCCACCTGAATCCTTAAACGACTTGTTTGTCCCCATCTCCTCCACATGTTATACTGACATCAAATATAGTGAAAGCGGGGGTTACACTGTGGGGGAGGGACATACAAAGCAACAAAGAAATAATCTTATAAATGCATTAGAAACACATGCATGAAAGAAACAAAAACATTAAAATACATATTTGAGGTTTCCTTTTCCTAACATCACATTATCTGACTTTTTCCGCTTGACTCATACCTATACTAGATATTGCAAATAAGGGAAACCATGGGACCTATGTTTCTTTGGGCCTGGCTTACTTCACTTAATATAATTTTTTCCAAGCCTTTCCATTTCCTAACAAATGGGGAAATGTCATTCTTTCTGATGGAGGCATAGAATTCCATTGTGTATATATACCACATCTTCTTGATCCATTCATCTACTGAGGGGCATCTGGGTTGGTTTCATGTCTTAGCTATGGTAAATAATGCTGTGTCTGTTGGCCATCCTTCTTTCTTCTTCAGAGAAGCTTCTCTTTAAGTCTTTCGCCCACTTATTTATTGGGCAGTTGTTTCTTTGAGGATTTGTTGTTGGGTGGTTTAATTTTTTGAGTTCCAAGTATATTTTAGATATGAGACCCTTGTCCGTTGTATGGCTAGTAAAGATCTCCCAATCCGTGGGCTTTCTATTGATCTTGCTAGCTATGTCATTTGCCCTGCAGAAGCTCTGCAACCTTATGCAATCCCATTTGTCCAACCTTTCTTTGATTTGTTGTGTTTCCGGGTCTCTATTCAGAAAATTTCGGCCTGAGCCAAGGAGACCTAGGGTTTCTCCTATTCCATCCTGTAATGTTTTCAGAGTGTCTGCTTTGACTTCAAGGTCTTTGATCCATTTGGAGTGATTCTGGTGCAGGGTGATATATAAGGATCTAGCTTTAGTTTTCTACATGTAGTTAACCAATTTTGCCAGCACCATTTACTGAAGAGGCTGTCTGTCTTCCATTCTATTGTTTTAGCTATCTTATCAAAGATTAGATGGCTATAGGTCTGTAGGTTCATTTCTGGGTTTTCAATTCTATTCCATTGGTCCTGAAGTCTGTTCTTATGCCAATACCAAGCTGTTTTGATTACTATGGCTTTATAGTAGAGTTTGAAATTTGGTATTGATATTCCTCCAAGCAGTGTTCTTTCCGTTGAGGAGCGTTTTTGCTATTCGGGGTCTTTTATTGTTCCATATGAATTTTTGGATTGCCTCTTCTATTTCCTTGAAGAATGAGGGTGGAATTTTGATAGGTATTGCATTGAATTTGTAGATAGCCTTGGGAAGTATTGCCATTTTCACGATGTTAATCTTTCCAATCCAGGAGCATGGGAGGTTTTGCCATTTTTTAAGTTCTGTGTTGATTTCCTTTTTCAAGATTTTAAAGTTTTCATCATAGAGGTCCTTCACTTCCAATCTGCTTCAGGTAAAGTTTCCCATAGGTTGCATACAAGTGTGTAAAAGACAATAGATAGTCTTTGGTATTTTCATCTGGATCTGCTTGATATAGTCTTTCTAGGAACTTAGTTGAAGACATGGTTCTTCAATGAAGCTAAAAGAGAAATGGAAAAAGTTCATGAATAAATTCAAAACTAATATACTACTTGAAAAGCAACTCCCAATTATGGTGTCTGATTGGATTGTTCATCTGTCAAGAAACTGAGAGTCCTGGGATTTCTGGGGATCAGAGTTATTGTTGAGTAAGACTGAAACCAAAACATCTAACCAGGTGCTGGTGGTTCACACCTGTAATCCTTTTTACTCAAGAGTATGAGATCTGAGAAGATCGTTCAAAGCCAGCCTTGTCAGGAAAGTCCCTGAGACTCATCTCCAATTAACCTTCAGAAAACCAGAAGTGGTGCTGAGGCTCTAAGTAGTAGAGCATTTTTAGTCGTGAGCAAAAAGATAAAAAAATAAACAAGAAACAAGAAAAGCTCAGGCAGAGCCCAGGCCCTGTTCAAGCTCCATGACAAAGAAACAAAAGCAAAAATACCCACATCTAAGCATGTAGATACCAACTAAGCAGTCACAAATAAGATGAAGTGTCATCTTATTAAAGCTCTGTCTATCATATTTCTTGGATTTGTCTTGGATAGTTGTATGTTCTTTCTCTGTAATGTTTAGGCTGTCTTCAATCCCAGAGATTTGATCTCTTGCATGGTTTGACCTACTGTAAAGACTTTCTACACTGTTTTTTACTTCTTTTCCTTCTAATTGCTCAGATTTGATGGCTTTAGATTCTTTGTTGGAGCTTTGTTTTAGATCTTGTATGGACTTCTTTACCTCCTTAATTTGATTTTCAGTGTTCATTTTCAAATCCCTTAGTCGATTGGTAATAGTTTCATTGGACTCGCTTTCCTTCTGTTGGTCTTCATTCAGCATTCCCCTTGAGGCCTCTATGGATTCCTCAAGCTTTCTGTTTGTGGATTCCATAAATGCCTCTATTAATCTTTGTTTATTCTCATCCTGCTCACGCAATTCCTCTATTAATCTTTGATTAGCCTTATCATGCTCACGCATTTCCCCATTATGCTCACACATTTCCTTATCATGCTAACACAGAGTCCTTTGCAGGTTTTCAATCTTTTCATTCAGCATGTTTACCAGTAGTATTTGTAGAGTATTTTGGGAACTCTCCTCTGGATTATTCATTAACTGCTCTGTTGCCTGATTATCATGAGTGGGACATGAAATACCTGGACTTGCCATTTTTCTTGTGTTTCTCTGGATTGTTCTGATCATTTGGATATGAAAGAAAGCCAATTCTGTGCTAGAACACTATTTTAAGGCAAGCATCAATCAGATCCTGTAGTTCCACAGATTGTTTGATTTAATCAAAATGAGTACAGATACAATCTAGTTCAACAACAAACAACTAGGGATCAATGGACTAAGAAAATCAAAGAAGGAAACAATAGACCAGAAATTAATAGGCTTAGGGAGAATTGTGAAGAGAAAATAAGATTAGAGGAATGTGGGCAGGGAAAGGGAGAGAGGGATTATAACCAAGACCTAATGCAGCCAGAGAGAGGAAAAGGATAAAAGGAAAGAAGAGAGATACACTAAAAGGAAAAAGGAAAAATAAAAAATTTAAGAATGAAACACTTAAAAATTTAGATAAGTATAAAGAAATAATCCTACAATTAATGGAGCTAAGTCTGAGAGTTTGTGAATGGAGTATGCACACAATGAAGGATAAGGTCTAATAATCGAAGATGGATGTATATCTGAGGATGAACAGAACAGCAATTAAGTAAAGCAAAAAAACAAAAAGTACCAAAAGGGAAAAGAGAATTAAAAAAAAAACCTAAAATAAAAATGATGAAAAAAATAGAAAAAATTTTAATTTGAAAAAATAGGTAGAAAAAAAGAGTTCTTTGATTTTTTTGGTGGGGAGGGGTGATCTTGTGTCTCCCCTGTGTCCATTACCAGACTCTTGGTGGAGTCTCTGGTTTCCTTTGATGTTTGGTTTTCCTGTGGCTTGACTGGTTTCTTAAATCAGTTTGTTTGAGCAAGCAGAATGATGTTCTGCCTTACCAGGGACTTTATGACCCTCCTTCCAGGCTAGTTCAGTGAGAGGGGGAATCTGCTTTGAGTATCACAAAAGAGGGAGATGGCTGTTTCCTCTAGCTTGGAGTTGCTGTGATAGGCTTAGGTTGTGGGTAGGGTCGAGGCCTATCAGCAATCTGTAGTTTTTCCCTGCGGGGCTAGCTCCTGAGACACTCACACAGCCCAGCCTGGAGCCATTCTCAAGATTTATGTGTATCGAGTTTCCAATTGTTTTCCTTTTACCCTCCAAATCTGCTGCTTTTGCTGCAGTGGGGTGGGGCAGATTCTGGCTCTCTTTATCCAGTGAAGAAAGTCACTCCACCATGGCCAGAGCATTCTCTGCCTGGTTAGGACAATTTTCCCCTGGTTGGAACTGAATTCCTGCAGGCTAGGTTCCTGTGACCTGTTGAATGGCTCCTATTGTCTTCTTTCAAAGTCTGAGTTATGGGCTAGCTGCCCTGGCCCAGTCTTTGTCAGTATCAAAGATGGAGTTGCTCTCTAGTGGTTGGGGAGGGGCTACCTTCCCACTGTAGCTCCATAAGAAGTAATGAGAATATCTTGGGGGTATGCATACCTTTCCCTTGGTTTCCAGGCTGTCCACAGTCTGGGGCTGTCTGTGGTCAACAGGATGAAGATTTCAACTTCTTGTCAGTTCTTGCTGGCAGTGAGTAGAATTTGCTTGCACACCTCCTCTGCCCTTTGTCCTGGGCTCTCTCTGTTGATAAGGCCACCGCTGCAGACACTGGCAAGTTCTTGAATCTGTTTCCATAACCAAGCTGCCTGAAATTTTCCTCTCTAGCCAAACTGCCTGTACTATGATGGCACACTTGGTGTGTCTCTCTAGACTTGGACTTTTCACTGGGACACTAAAACTTGTTTCTACGGAAGAGCTTGTTTAGCCCCCAGCTTCTCCTCCACCATCTTCCTCCAGTGTCCCCATAGCTCCACTTCTGACTTTTTGTATTTTTTTGGTAGTTAATTGGAGATAAAAGTCTCATGGACTTTCCCACTCAGACTGGCTTCTAACTGTGACCCTCAGATCTCAGTCTCCCTAGTAGTTCAGATTATAGGCATGAACCACTAGCACTCAAAATGTAACCAGTTTCGTGTGTGTGTGTGTGTGTGTGTGTGTGTGTGTGTGTGTGTTTTAGAATACTCTTTTACCTATTAATTGAATCCATTTTAATGTAACATTTCAAAATAAATCCACATTTTGGATGTTTAAAATGGTTTTGGTTCCTGGCACTGCTTTACTTCTTCAGGAATAGTCTTACTAGTTTTATAATCAAATGTTTGTGTGATTCTGACTACTTCAGTGGTCACTGACCAGTATCCATCCATTCTGGTAGCAAAAACTAAAAAAAAAAAGGTAACATTGAAACAGCATTGAGTCACAAATCACTCTCTCTAGTTATCAAAAGAAAGAGGGAGGGAGGGAAGGAGGGGGGGGGAGGAGGAAGAAGAGAAAAAGCCACAAGTGGAGGTGTGGCTGGAGTCATAGAGTGCAACCTTTAGTGAAAAAGCTAAGGGATGGAAGTACCTAGGCCCTAAGTTCAAACCCCAATACTCACACACACACACACACACACACACACACACACACACACATGCACACACACAAATAAATATAATTAGTGTTGTGTTGAGATAAGGAAGATTTTAGACTAAATATTAATTCAATTAACTTTGCAAATGGAATATATTCCACTTTATTGTTTTTCCTATAATTTAAAACAAAAACAAAATAACTCAGCAAAAATAGGAAAAGAATATATTATATAAATAAGCACAAAATCCTCTTCATTCCTCTCACACACAAAATATAATTCCTCAACACACATGGTCACCAACTCATTTTCCTTCCTTGGAAGCAAGGGAAGTATTAGTGTAATTCTCGATGGTTGTATCAGAGTTAAATATGTAACTGAATGATTGGAGAAAAAAGAGCAATGAAAGAACAAAAGTGTGAAATTAGACAGTAAAGCAATACAGACTGTGAAGGCAATAGGCAAACTTAAGTACTGAATAAAATACTGCAATGCAAACTGGACCTCATCAGTTCAGAAAATGTTCTGCGATTCTAGGAGAACCCAAGGATCAATGGGTTGTGATGTGAGACTCCTTTTCTCATTGAAACAATATACAGTTCAAGAAGCATTACTAATATTTATAAAGAGAAATTTCTCTGCTCTTTAGAAGATGAAATTTTAGAGGCTGGAAATAAAATTCTTTTTATAGGTACAAACTTACCTGTATGGGTTATAACTGTTGGGCACAGAGCAGAAAGAAAAGGGAAAGACAGTGGAATACAGGATAGCCTTTTAGCTCAGGAGGTGACAGAACTAGGAGAACAGAATTGAAAGACCCTTGGGAATCCTAGTCATATGCATGTGCAGTCTGTAAAGACCCCACCCTGGAATGTAATTCCATGAATATGCTGTTATCTTTGCCACATATGACCATCAAGAGTTAGCATGACATCTCTCTCTAGACTCTGAAAAGAGGAATGTTAGCCAGCCTTGCATTGTATGAAACTCCATCATTTTCAGAATCACAGCAGTGACCCATACCATTGATATTGCAAGACTTGTAAAGGAATACCTCTGTCATCAGCTCCCACACACTATTCCTGGACGCTTCCCTTTGCTCTTCCCCAGAGGGAGAAGGATAAGATAACCCATTACATCCTTCCAAAAATATGCTCTTCCTGGAATAGGAAAAGAAGTATAAACATTTCCATTCCTTGAAGAAGAGGTATTATTGGAAATTTTTTCAGAATCCTATTAAGTCCACTTATCAAGCTACTTTGATTTTGTCAGTTTTGAAAGGGTGATAAAGCTTTGTTGCATACTTCAGGGCTTGATCCTAATCAATACAGTTTTGTACATTTTTTGGCTCTTATGCATCAGAAAATAAGACAGAAAATCATTGAAAATTTTTCCATGTCTACTTTGTGCTGAAAAATCTATTGCTTTACCTCTGTGAGGAGGAAGAATGGAACTTGCAGGGAAAGCATAATAATTCTAAAATTACTTCCCACCATAATAAAGCAACCACAACTGTGTTTTTCATAAATAATTTTTGACAAACAAGCTTACTTTCCTTTTGACAAAATATTGCTATAACAATGTGAATAACAATAGAACATGTCTCTGTTAGCTAGCATGATGCTACTATTAGAGGACTGCAGTGCTGGTCAGGGTAGCCTATCTCCATATTTGAGGATTAGTTGAAGTCTAAATTTATAGTTTGAGACACTGGACAGTCTTATTTCTTTAGGTAACTTTTTGAGCTGAACAGTCCTCAGTGCTTCCCGAGTCTGATTTTTCACCCTGTATTCCTAAGTATTGGGGAAGTGAAGCTCATGAAGAATGTGGGTGGAGTCCAGCCGTGGCAAAAATTTCACAAAAATTCCACCTCAACAAAGAAGATTGGAGATGGTGGTGTGCACCTGTTATGCTAGGTATGTGAGAAGCATCAATAGGAGGATCACATTCCAGGCTGGCCCAGATAAAACATGAAACTGTCTCAAAAAATAGCCAGAGTGGAGGGGATGGTGGAGGGGCTTAAGGCATACAGCCCCTGCCTCGCTAGCATAAAACTCAAAATTTAAACCACAGGATTGAAAATAGAAAGACTTTGGCAACGTTCTGAAAGGGTTTTCATTTCTCCAAGATGACATTTGAGTGTTTTTCTCTGTATTTTTTTTTCAGTAAGGAAGACAATAACAAAAAGCATTAAAAATGCCTCAAAAGCCCAAGTGGCAATTCCTCACAGGAACCTAGAACAAGTCACTGAAAGCCCACCCTCCTGGTGACTGGGCTATAATTTTTTTAGGACAATTCACAGACGAGAGCCAAGTGCAAGAGCATCTCTACCGTCCCTACTAAACCCTCAGGATGACTTTCAAATCAAGTTAATGGGACTGCAATTGCTGCAGTGCACATTTCTGAAGGTACTATGGAGTTCACCCTGGTGCTTCTGCTCAGAAAAATCTAAGCGAGAAAGTTTTGTCCTTTTCCTTCAAGCACTGCATCCACACTAAACCCAATCTCTTTATCAGCATAAAGCAAATATTAAATTCATTGTGAGGGGAGCTGAGAAATCACATTATTTTAGGTTTATAACAATAAAACTCCGGTTACGTGGACCCTACATGAGCAATTATTGCCTTTAAAAAAAATTGGAACCTCACAGTGAATATTTCTTTATGAATATGAACCCTTACCACCTTCCTCAAAGGGAGCATGCAGTAATGATATTAATACTAATAACTAATTCTTTCTGCATACAGAACTTTTAAGGAACGCAGTAAGATACTTTTCATGCAAATAACTTTAATGAAAATTAAACTTAATCAAAATTAATCTCAAAAAACTATGTGAGAAAGATTCTAGCATTTGGATTAAAGTTCAAGAAATAAAAGCTCTGCAGAGCACTCATGCCAGTAGGTAATTCTGTCTCATGAATGGCTTCTGTCTTTAAAATCAAGGGTTCAGAAATCCTTTCTCTTATCAGAAGGCTAAGATGTAATGATACTCAAACACCCTCTTACGTAGTTGCACTGGGTACCATTGTTTCCATTTTTGAGAGAGGTAATGAGGGTGCATAAAAAACAAGTCTTTTTCTCCTAAATACACAAATGAAGCTGGGGTCCATTTATAGCCAGGACAGAGTAAAAACTTGGATTTATCTTTAAAATTGGAACCTCCAAATAGAGCTGCAAGTTCTTTTCCTAGAAATAAAAGAAACCTGGTGACCACAAAATTAAATCTGTCCAGACCCCCAAAATAGTACTTTAGTAATGACTATAGTTTTCATGGAGACCCATAAATTAACTTGAAGCCTACCTGCTATTCCTACCTGCCCTCCCCCCCACACATACAAATATGTGTATGCTGGCACATGCAGACTCCAAGTTAATCTCTATAGCCATCAGCAAGAAGCTGTAATGTGTGTGTGAACAGTTCATACTAGGACTGCCAGCATGTAGTCAGACCAGAGCACCTCCATCATGAAGGCATAATTCTGACATGGCTGAGGATTTCCTCCCTCTCTGGGATACTATGAGGAAGGGCAAGCCTAGAGAAAATTACGTAGGCAGCTGAATTTTACCTGCAGCCTTCTACTCTGTGTGTATTCACCATGATCTTTGAAGTGTACAGAGGAACTATCCATGGGGAGAGATGAGTGAGCAATCATCTATTCTCTTCTCTCTCTTTTAACAACTTCTGCAGCCCATGTTCTTCTCAAGTTTCCAAAGGCTGACTTTCATGGGATAGGAAGTATCAACCGCACACCCTGTTGATTGTCACATTCACTCTCTCACCTTGGAGTAATGATTTGGTATGGGTTCTCCTTTCTACCAGTTATGTGTCCTTGGTCAATGCTTCATTTTTCCCCCGCTTAATGCAAAGTAGATCACGCTTGACCTCATAGGAGCTAAACTCCTGATCCAGCTTTGCTCCTCACTCTCTCCCTGGCATCAGGACAAATCATTTCATTTATTAAAAGCTCTCCTTTCTGATGAGCCATAAGGATTCCTGCTTTTCAGAACTTTCATTGTTCACATGAAGATTAAATAATGGGCATATACACTCACATACCTGTACACACATCCATCTCTATGGAGATTGATAGGACATTTCTAGTCTCTACAGAATTCCTGATGAGAAGTTACCCTGAGTATTTCGCTGGCCCCCACCACCATTGTGTTAGAGTTGGTGAATATGGATGGAGCTTCAAATTCCCTGGCTGCTCATTAAGTCAACACTGGCCAGGTTTTATTCTTTTCTCAGCTGTTTTTCTCTTTGTGAGAAGCTTGTATGACTGAGGCATTAATATGACATAGTTGGTTGTAAAAATGGCCCTCCCAGAACTCATAAAGGAACCCATACGGGATCCTTGCACACTCAGTGCCCAAAGCTTGGGTCAGAATTTGTGTCTCACTTGTACACAGAAATAGATTTTTCCCAAAGAGAAAGAAGTCTTTTTTGAAGGTATCATAATTGTTGACTGTAAGGAAACTAGAAGAAAAATTAAATAAAACTCAGGTACAAAGATGTCTTCTTCATCACAGTTTGTTAGAAAGCATTGGAGATATTAAGGCTCTATAGAATGCTTTCTTGGCCCCACTTCCTCTCCCTGGCCTTTGCCCCCTCATTCCACATCCAGTCTCAGACAACTGTGTACTTTGCATTTAGGAAGGGCTGTTATTAGGGAGAAACTTTGCAACTTTGCCAAGGCAAACTTTTCTCACTCTGATCCTGGCTGGCATTTCCCACTTGACACATTTGTATAGTTAAAGAAGAAGTAAAAGCTAAGATGTCTGTTTTTTTTTTCTAATGTAATAAGGATCCATAGTGCAGAAAGGCAGGAGTGAAAGGTGCAGTCCATTCCTCTTTTATGAAGGCAGCATGGGAACTATCCTCTGTCCCCATCCTTGGCTGCTGGAGATTAGGGTCTTTTATTTTAGGAGGAAGTGACCTACCTATTTCAGTTGTCCTACATGGTCCATTTGCTAAAAGGCTTTTGCCTCTGGGTTAACAAATATACTTGAGCTGCCAGCCTCCCAGGTCCCTTTCTCTACTTATCCATAAAGGCAAAAAGAAATAAGCCCATGAAACATTTGAAGAGGAATCTGACCTTATTCCCCATGAGGGAGTCTAAATTAGAGATAACAATTTTAAGTCTGGAAGGAACCATTAAGAGGGTTTCTTATCAACTCTACTATTTACCCAGAAAGAAGTTGGTTGAAGTTAGGAAAGGGTTATCAAATACAACACCAACCACACCAGTATCAGCCTGACCAATCATAGGTGTCAAGTGAGCAGTGACTTCAGTGGTACTAGAAGACACATCTGGACAAGGGCTGAGCTACTTTGACATGTGTTCCTGGCATATGAGTTCCCAGGTTTCTCCACTGATAGTTTTGCTCCATAGGAATGTGGGGAAAAAAGTGCTTTCTGGCCATGAAAAGTATCTGCTAGCCATCCTTAGTAGTAATATGTAAAAGCAATGTGACACATCTCAAAAATAAATACAACTTATTCAGATACATATGGCAATCCCTGCACCCTTTACCTCATAGTTTCAAACCTTGCAAAATTATATTGAACTGTATCTGAACCATTACTACCTTGTCTTTAACCTGGAAGAACAATGTTTATTTGGTATAGGACTTGAATAGCTGACATATGACATATCAGGGGAGGCTGCTTGTAGTCAAACTTTGTAACCGTACACATAAAATTCATACACACTCAGTATGCAAACATACTTCAGCACGGTTCATGTTCAGAGCTGAGCAGGGCACCGCTGACATGTATTAATATTTGGAGATCAGTGCAATGGCCCCAATGATCAACATTGTTCTTGCTATTTCCTCTTAAATCTCTGTAGCTGAGGGAACTGGCCAGCTGCTCTGACCCTGCCGCTCAAGGATTTCCCACATGAAATTCCTCCTCACCAGAATCTATTGCTGACCAGGATCTCAGTTGATAAAGAAGAGCCCAAGAGAGTAATTCATGGAATAGGCTCAAGTTAGCTTGAAGAGATTTTATTTTTGCTTTTGGTGTTCAGTAGGAAAGAAGTCTTCATTTTAAATGACCAACCAATGGCCTACAGGACTAGCGTACATTGTTTAGTCACCAATGCTCCAGTCCTTATAGATCTAAGTATTTTAATGTTTGCTCTACATTTGTACTGTGTAAAGAAAGAGATGTGAATTCTGCTGTTCCATATCGCCAGACATATTTGCATGATGAAGATCCATTGATGTGTGAAAACACACTTAGAGATGGGCACCAATTTGTGACATTCTTAGGCTAGCAATGTAAGATTTGGGTGGGGCTTTGGGTAAGGATTACACTGGACATCTTCCCCCTAATATATTCTAGACAATCATGGATGTTATTTTATTTAGGCCTATTTTTTATTGGAAACAGGCTTATACACATTAATGGATGTTCTTAAAATCAGATGCACTAGAAAAGAGCAGTCTTAAAATTTGGACCGAGGATCAACTTCTAATTGAAATAAGGAAACTAGGGCTGGGAAGGTGGCTTAGTGGTAAAGTGCTTGCCTTGCATACATGAGGCCCTGGATTCGATACCTCAGCACCACATTAGCAGAAAAAGCCTGAAGGGGCGCTGTGGCTCAAGCAGTAGAGTGCTAGCCTTGAGCTGAAGAGCTGAGGGACAGCGCCCAGGCCCAGAGTTCAGGCCCTGTGGCAGACAAAAAATAATAATAATAATACAAAGAAAGAAAGAAGGAAACTAGGTCTAGTTGATGCCACCTTGGCCATGTAGTGGATGATAGAGAATTGAGTTTAACTGGTGCTATCTTGTCTTCATAGTAGAGGGGGAGAAGTTCTACCCCCAGATAAGAGGCATGCCTAAATTCCTGGAGACCAGGGCAGGGGCTTGGACAATAGATTACTGGACCTGTCAGTCCTGTGCCTTGAACTCATGAGACTCTTGAGTGCCCTGTGACCCTGCCCCCAACCCTGGCCATATTTAGGCCTGGACCAGCTCAGATGCTATCACACCTCATTGTCTCATGTCTCCTGGCTCTCCTCTGGTCCATGGCATCCCACTTCAGCAATCCTTTGAAGTTGATCTGGTTTATTGGCATTGTTTTTCTGTTCTTTCTTTGCTTTACTACTGTCATGAATCAGTTTTCTAACAGTGTTCAGTGTATTTGAGGCTTCAGGTCTTTGTGACAGGAGTCCACCTGCAGTCACTGGCTTTCTGATAAAGACTCCCCATTTGACCTCTCAAAGTGGGGCTTCTCTGTTTATTCACGACTGAATTCCCATACTACATAATGCCTTGCTCATTTTCCTTCTCAACTCTGATTGATCAAAACAGAATATTAACTTTGGTATGATGAGTCTAACTCATGATTTGAGGTGAGCAGGCAATTGCTCTGAATCCCGTTCTTATCAGTCAGCAACTCTGGAGAATGAATGGTAGCTAAATTGTCAAAAGACTTTAGAAAAATGGTTCTGGCAGTTTGCCACTGGCCTGTTTTTCTCTCAGTGGGAGTCTCCTAATATCCTTTTAGCAGATTCTGATTCTTCTACAGTGTCTCTTTATGCAAAACACTAATTACCATAAAGTCCTTGCTCTCAACCATGCATAATATGAGAGCAATAGATGTCAGTAACCATGCATCGTAATACAGGGAACACACAGAGCTCTGGGACCGAGTCAGCCTTCAGCTTTGACCTGACCGTGTGGTACTGGACAGAGCTCCTGGCCTCTATCTCCTTACTCATTGTCCAGTCAGATTGCTATAACAAACTACCAACATTAAGTAGTTTTTAAGGAACAGAAATTTATTTCTCACTGTTGCAGAGACTGGGAAGTCCAGGATCAAGCTACCAAATAATGTGCTAAAAGCTACTTAGAAATCCTTTTGGCCAGCCAAGCTACCACATACAAATAACCATTATCCGTCTTTCCTAACCCCCCTACCCCCCCCTACCTGCCCCCCCCCCCCCCGCCAATTAAGGATGAACAAATATAAATGGTATAAAATCCAGGCTGTTTGAGTCAAGTGTTCTTGAGATTTTGCTTTTGTTGTGGTTATTTGTTAATTTTCTTCAAGAAAGGATTCAAACTTTTTTTTTTTTTTTTTTTTGCTTTAAACTGATTGGAAACAAAAACTGGAAACAGAGCAATTTGAAAGTTGAACTAAATTTATAGTGTGGAATCATTGTTGAAATTTTCAGCTTGTTGTACAAATTGTCTGTGACTTTTGTCTTAGGATACAGGTTATGTTTTGAGCTTTGAATCATAGACATTCTTATTCACTGACCAGGAAACTGATCATGCCTTTCTACCAGGTCATTTTAAGGAAAACTCTCCAATTTAGCATAGGTCACTTTTAGTGGTACTTAAAGCTCCCAGAGGAGCTGTTTACGCTGGAGAGAAAAGACTGAGAAGGGATCAGAATGTGAGCAGAGGTTATTTTACCTTTCCATTGTACATCCCAGTCATAGGGGCCAGGATGATTATACTTCCTGATTATGAAATTCACTAGGTGATTGGAGTGCAACCATTTCTTCAAGTCCTCACTGATTACCAAGAAAAAATAAAATGCCATACAGGGAAGGGCCTAATTCTGAGAAGAAAGTGAAGTATTAGCAAAAGAAAAACCCTAAGTAGTTCATTCCAAGGTGGGTTAATGATCCCTCTCTCACCTACTAGATCGGACTCGGTGAAGGAAGATTCATGCTCTTTACCTCACTTTGCCCTTTATTTCTATAGATAGACTGAGTTTTGAGGGACCAGATAAACTTGACCAAAGACGCCAATGGGAACAAGTGCTCTAGATTGAGGACACAGAACATGTAAGGCACACTCAGGTCAGAATGGCTATCAGGTGTGGGAACACAGTAGAGCGATAAGCAGGAGGCTAAGCCTGGAGAGGCAGATGATAAAGGTCTCTTGTGTTTGAGATTGTGGGGATGGTGGCCACGAGGAATGTGACAACCCTAGCTGTGGTATGAAAGATGACAGTGGCAATAAGTGGAGAGGGAAGCAGATGGAAGCACTGCCCTATTCTAGACAGAGCTCTCCAGCACCTCAAGCAGCAACTCCTTATCCTGGCTGCATATTAGTATCGTTTGGGGAGCTTCAAAATGTCACTGTACTTGATTTTGGTACCCTGCGTTTTGTATATACATTTGTCCAATCTGGGAAGGGGAAGGGGAATCACAAAACGCTCAAACGAGGACACAGGATGACCTATTGCAACAATGATGCCCCCAAGACAGTCTATTGGAATGAACTTTACAACTTTGGGAGTGGGTGGGTGGTAGGTGGGGGAGGGAAGTGGTAGTGGGACAACAGGGAAGAGGTAACAATGATCGACAATGATCGACACACTCCCTTACTCATGTGACTGTAACCCCTCTGCACAGCATCTTTACAATACAATGAAGTTTTTAAAAATGCTGATGTTCAGTAAGGCATGGTGTGAATGCCTCTAATCCCAGCTCCTGGAGAGGTTTACATAGAATGATGACTTAAGTTCAGGAGCACCAAGAAGGCTTATGGTCCACAGTTACCATGGTTGAGAGCTACTAGATTAAATTGAAGTTATAGGATGAAAAAGAGAACAGTTTATATTTAAAAGATATAAAATATAAATATAAAATATAAATATAAATATTTAAAAGATATAAAATATAAATATAAACTATGAAATGTTACTATAAAAGATAAATATCACCTGTGTATATTTAAAAGATATAACATAACCAAAAGATCTAAACTATAAAATATAAACTGTTTAAATATATATAGTTGATACTTAAAAGATGCATAATAAATTTCATCCAGGCAGAGTGACCGTTAGATTTAAAGGTGGGAAAAATGGAGGACTCACAAGCCTCCATTCAGATATGACAAATAATGCACTACGAAAGTAATTATAGAGTGAGCACAGGTCTGAAGGAAAGGAAGGCAAGTTTATTATTCCTTGTGTTCTTCTGCTCTGTCTGTGGGAAATCTGTAATATGAAACTACTTAGCCCCGTGGCCTCATGTGGATGCTGAAAGAAGAAAGTGTGTGTTCCGAATGCCAGTCAAAGGAGAAATGAGAGGAGTGCAGAGCCCAATTACAGCACCTGAAGAATAGGCGACTGGAAGGACTTGGGGGGGGCGTGCCTGAATGTCCTTGAGGGGCTGGAAAAAATATCACTCGTTTATGTCATCTGCTGATTTTAAAAGCCTGGATTTAAAACTATACCAGTGTGATCCCTCAATTATGAGGAGCTATCTCTTGAGCGACTACCTAAGCTGGAATAGATGGAGAAGGTTCGATTTTCCATTTAAACCAATAAATAAAAATGGAATCAGTGTAGTGAGGTTGATCCAAAAGGCAGTGAGGGAATGGTTATGCAAACATAGTGATTTCACATCTTAAAAAAATCAAAATATGTGGCTCACTTCCTAAAACTCATAGTACTTAAATATACCATCGCCTATCTCTTGCCATCCAGGGCTGAGCTAATTAAGCGAGGTCCTTGGTACAGGCAGCTACATCAGCTCTGATAGGTCCTGGCTCCCTTACATTGGTTTCATAGTTTCAAATCAAAGAAGAGATCTCTAGAGTGCAGTAGGAGTTTTATTCTGTGAATAAAGCTGGTGTTGGACTCAGGACCAGCAATGTCTTGGAAGGGTCTGCGTCCTATAATACAACTCACCTGAGGGAGTCTTCTTTGGAGTCTTCTTTAGCCATAAACCAACATTTTGCAAGGACATCCTACTTTCTCAGCTTTGGGTGGCTTAGTATCTTCTGTGTAGTTTTTATATGGTACTTGAAAGCCCTTGTAGAACCTGGTGAAAGCGCAGCGAAGAAAAGTCAGGGTTAGGAAGTTGCTAACTGCTGCACTTGATTCTCAATATGTAGGCACACAAAGAAGGATCTACAGCACAGACTTCAGGCCACAACTGAGATGACAGATCTCTTCCGGATACTTGTGGTTTTGTCCTTCTATCTTCATTTGGGCGTTGCGATACCATGAGGTACTGATGGAAACTAGACATGCAAACAGGCTAGATAAAGGGGTTCGTACACTTGGTTTGTGTCTTCAATCCTTCTGGCTTGAAGGGAGAATATCAAAACCTGAGACATTCTAGAGAGGAAGGGGAATTCAGAATGAGGACAGTATGCCAGCCAGGAGTGTAATGTATGAACAACTTAGCTCATTTGTCATTTCATGCCAATGACAATTACCTCTCAGATCATGAACTGTATATTGATTTTTCAGTGAGGCTGTTTTAAGAGCCATAGGAGGAAAGTCTCTAAGAAAATAAATGTTAGTGTTGTTGTGGTTGTTTATTTTTTTATATTGGAGTTACAGAGAGGAATCTCAATGAATGACTTAGAGTAGAAATGAAGTTGCTCTCATTTTTATCAAAGCTAACCTATAGAACCTTAGCAGGAACTTCCTTGGCTTTGACCCTGGTGTCTAGTGACACTCTGGATGAGCTGACTTGTGTCTGTACTCCTCTTTTGTCATCTCTCCCGTAAGTGAGGGTAAATAAATAGCATTCTAAGCAAGAAGACTGTAACTATAGGCAAGTCTCAGCTTTCAAACTTTAAGAAATGTCATCAAGTCCATGCCACTTCGTTAATCACTTTTAATGTGTACCTGAGCACATTGTAATGGCTTATAAGTGATGATGGTATAATTCATGAGGATGAGCTAAAAATAGCATCCAAGCAATTAGGCAGCCTTCACTGGACTGTGCATATTCTCCTCCCATTACCCTGACAGCAGGCCATCCTGGATAGATTCCAATGGAGTCATTTCCCTGCACTCTGCCCACAATACCTCCCAGGAAAGCATAATCTCATGTTCTCGCAACCTGATGGTGCTAAATTCAGAGTTGGTGGGACTAAAAGATAGGGTGACCCGAGACAAACTCAGGAGATGTATGTGGTTTATGCAAAGGTGAATCTTGCTAGAATAGGCAAGGCTTTACTTTTACACTATTCAACTTCAAGGGAAAATAGCCTAAAAACACTTACACATGTTATAGATGAATAACTGTGTCAAGTGATTTGAATATCTGTTTCTAATTTTATAAATTCAGAGTCCTTAAGCCTCAAGTAGTACGACCTGATATTCACTCCAATTTTTCAGACCAGAGAGCTGGAGGCCACAAATAGCTTCAGATTCTCCTTGGCTCAGTGAGCTGCCGGCATTTAATAACTGTTCAGTATTAAAAATATCCAAATGTGTGCTGATCTGAAACAAATCCACTATGACTGCTTCTGATCTTTTGCCTTCTGCTTCTCACAGTGACCTGAATGCTACTTCTGACTTTCTGCCTCAGATAAAGCCTACATTGCAATATCTAGAGAGAACTATCTGCATATTAAAAGTCTAAAATGTCTTTTTAATTTAGAAAGTAAATATTCAGTGTCAATCATGATTTTTTTAAAAAATGCCCTTATCATGTTAACAATTTGCATACCAAGACACCCACTCAGGTTTGGTGTACAACTTCTATCCCCCAAATTTTAGAATATTTTCATTATTCTACAGAGATCTTTTGTGCCTGTTTAAATTGTCTCCACATGATTATAGAAAACTAGTTGAAGTTAAATGTAAAAGCCTCTGTCTGGAGTCCCAATTCTTATTTGTTGGATTTGTGTGTCCTCAAGCCAATATCACATTCTTATTTGCAATACCTTTGTAGTAAATTTTAAAATCAGAAGTGTAAGTTCAATTTTGTTCTTCCTTCATTTTCAAGATTGTTTAGGCTGTTCTGGATCTCTTATAAATCTATATGAATATCAGCATCAACTTGTCAATTCCTGCAAAAAAATATGCTATTGAGATTTCAATAGATGTAGAGACTCAATTGAAAAATTTCTTAATACTATCTTCTAAAGAATTTTTCAAGCTGGGTGCTGGTGGCTCACACCAGTAATCCTAGCTACTCAGGAGGCTGAGATCTAAGGATCACGGTTCAAAGCCAGCCCAGGCAGGAAAGTCGGTTGGACTCTTATCTCCAATAAACCACTAGAAATCCAGAAGTGGTGCTGTGGCTCAAGCAGTAGAGCACTCACCTTGAGCTGAAGAGCACAGGGACAGCACCCAGGCCCAGAGTTCAAGTCCTAGAACCGACCAAAAAAAAAAAAAAGAATTTTTCAATTTATTTGAGTCTTCTATAATTTCTTTTTATGAGCATTCATTCTTTGGGGTTATAAGTTTTATATTTCTCTTATCAAATTTATTCCTTAATATTTTTCTCTTTGATGAAATTTTAAATGGAATTACTTCAAAATGACACTATTACATTGACAATTGCTAGTACATAGAAATGCAGTTGTCTGTACATTGTTTTTACGTGTTATAAACTTTCTATAATTTTTATGAATTTCTTACTATTTTCTATATACAAAATAATGTCATCCCAAACAGAGATGATTTTACATCTTCCTTTCCTTTTGTTTGGTATTCTTTCTCTTTATTTGTGTTTTTCTCACCTGATTTCCCTGGATAGAACTTCTAGTGTAATGTTAAATAGAAGTTTCAAGAGTGGATATCCCTATCTGCTTTGTGATTATTGGAAGAACTTTCCAGACTCACTATTAAGCATAATACTAACTACACATATTTTATAGATGTCCTATTCTAGGTTAAGAGAAATACTTTCTATTTACAGTTGTCTGAATTGTTTTATATAAAGATATGTTGGGTTTTGTCAATTTTTTTTCTTTTTTTTTGGGGGGGGGTGTCTGGTCGTGAGGCCTGAACTCTAGGCCTGGAGCTGTCCCTCAGCATTTCAGCTCAAGGCTAGCGCTCTACCACTTGAGCCACAGCACCTCTTCCAGCTTTTTTCTTTTTGCTTATGTGGTGCTGAGGAATCGAACCCAGGGCCTCAGGCATGCAAGGCAAGTGCTCTACCACTGAGCCACCTTCCCAGCCCTAATGCTTTTTATTTCTGACTTTAGTACTTAAATAATATAAATCTCTTCTCTTGACTTCTACCTCTATCTATCTATCTATCTATCTATCTATCTATCTATCTATCTATCTATCTATCATCTGCTTCTCTCTTTGTTCTTGAGATAAGAGTTTCATCATGTAGACTAGACTGATCTGAAACTCACTAGCTATCCCAGGCTGGTCTCAAACTCAAAATCTTTCTGCCTCAACCTCCCAAGCACTGAGATTAAAGGTATATATGACCATGACCAACTTCTCTGTGATTTTAAGATATAGGTTTATCAATTTCAGTTTTTAAGGTTTTAAGATTTCATTGGTTTTCTATATGTTCTCTACTTCACTTGTTTTGGTTCTGACTTTGTTGTTTCTTTCTAAGTCACTAGGTTTAATTTGCTCTTCTTTTTTTAGTTTCTTAGGTGGAATATTAGTTTATTGGTCATGATCATTTTTCTTTTGAGGTCTAGCAATTGTTTCAGTAGCATCACATAAGTTTAATATATTTCACTTTAATTCTTTTAAGATTTTTTCTTCTGTGAGTAGCAAGTTAAGTGTATATTATGTAACTTATATATGAATTTCTAAGATGTCATGTATACTGACTTCTAATTGTATATTATTACTAAAAACATATTAGTAAAAGGATTTTAGGAAACATAATCTACTGAAACTAGCAGAAGAGGGCAGAAAGGTTTATTGGAATTAATTGTAAGAAAGAAACACTGGTAAAGAATCTTACTTTTAAAACAGGGTGTTATTTATTTATTTATTTATTTTTCTATGCCTCTTTTGCCCTTGACCTTTTTTCTCCAGACTACCATGGCTCTTTAGTCTTGGATATAAATGGTTTTGTTGTTCAGGTGACCAATTAGTTTCAGGCTAACTTCGGAAGGTTAAATGTTGGAATCTGATTGGCTAAATTTTAGAATCAGCTGTTCATTCTTGATCAGTCATACTTGGGCACAATTTAGGCATGTATGTGTCTGTTTCTTTCCTGGACAGGCTGAGGGCCAGGTGAACTTGGTGCTTGTTTCAAACTTTGTGTACTTCAATTATCCATTCTATGAAGTTGTATGACAAATTTTCATGAGTCTGTCATTCTGAACCCATAGTCAGCAATTTTAGTCCTTCATGTCTAGGGCCATCTTGATGAACATTCACTGGTATCCAAATTTAGTGACATGTAACCATCAAGTAAGTGTTCCTCAGTCTGTGTGTAAAGAGAAAACATGAGAAGTTTTAGTACTCAACTATAAATTGGAAATACAGACAATATAAATTTCTAAGCATTGCTAGAAGACACTGAGATAAGAACTATGTAGTAAGCTAATGCTAGTTATAGAAGTATTAAGAGACCTTGTGGAAATTGGCAATAGCTGGTTTAAGTCTCCTAATGTCTATCTACCCCTTGCCCAACTTGGCCCATTCCACTGGGCATTCCTAACTCCAGACTTTCTCAAAATCTTCCCAACTAAAGGTTAATATATGGAAGATTAAGGGGATTCCCAGATCCCTGATGATCCAGTGTATTAGTGTCCTTGCCCTACTTGTTTCCAAATGTTTTACAACTCTAGGATGGTCAAAATGTAGTCTTTGGAATTACTGCCTACATAACAGTTATATTTTAGCTGTCTTTTTGGACATGCAACAAATATACTTGCTGTCTTCCTGGAATTTATACAGTGCAACCGTGTGTACAGCACTGTTAGAAATTAAGTTTGATTTACCTAACACTATGCCTACAATTTCATAAGCATTATTTGTTTATTAAACCAGGATTCCTCCCTAACATACAAAAAAGTGTGAAAAGTTATGTTTTCCTCCAGCTGCTCCCATTGTGAAGGACAATACCACCTTATAGATTGTTCACATAGTTTTCTACACAGTGCTCAAACTCTTGTGTTAGGAAGTGCTAGTAGGGTCATGGAACAACTTAACACACACACACACACACACACACACACACACACACACACAGAAGGCAATTATTAAGTGCACAAAGTCTCCTAAATAGAAGTCACACTAAAATATAGAGGCCTGTGAATATTTCGCCTGTGGGCATATCCTTTGCTCTCCTTTTAAGATACTACCATGTGTCCATACTAAGTAGATATAATTTGTAATTCCAGTGCATTTCTGCCCTTATTAGAACTGTGAAGCCCTACTGTACGTTCAGTAAATTTGTTACATTTAGTAAATTCATCCTGGCAATTACCATTCACTCTCTATTTTTCTCATTCATTTAAAAAGTGTTCAAATGTTTTCTTCTTGGAATTTTTTTTTTTTTGAGTCCAGTCATGGGCCTAAACTCGAGGCCTGGGCACTGTCCCTTAGCTCTTCAGCTCAAGGCTAGCACTCTACCACTTGAGCCACAACGCCACTTCTGGCTTTTTTTTTCTGCTTATGTGATGCTCAGGAATCAAACCCAGGACCTCATGCATGCAAGGCAAGCGCTCTACACTGAGCCACCTTCCCAGCCCCCTCTTGCAATATTTTATGTTAGATTTTTTTTGCATTTCATTTGTTAAAAAAAAACATTTTATTAAATAAGCACTCGGTCCCTTGTCTTGTGAACCGGATCCTTCAAATAGAAAAACCATACATTTCAGATTTCAAACTGCCTCTTTACTTCACTATGAAATTTTGAACATGTACAACACCACTGACTGATCCTTATTAATGCCTATATCCTTTTCCCCTCAAACATAAAATTCATGAAGTATGTATTGTTTCAACATATCCACACCTCATCAACTTGTGGAAAAGTGTATTCACATGAACTATTATAGACCCTGCTGACATATTGCCTTACCTTCTTTAGTAGGAATTCAACTTCTCAGAATAACCTTCTGCCCCTGCCATTCCACCACCTGTAAAGATATCTTTGGGAATTCCTCTGGAGTGTTTTTTTGCAGGCTCATAAAGTCCAGGGCTACTGGTAGATTCCATTATCCCACCATATCTTTGGTTTTAAGAGAGCAGACTGATGCTTCTACTACCTGAATGTAACTCCTGGGATCACCAGACAGATGAGTACCCTTGAATAAGTTCCTTAACTGCACTAAACTTCAGTTTGTTAACTGGAAAATGTTGATTGCTTGAGGCTTGCATGAGATCCAACATTTGGAATGGGAAAGTGCTTAATGGATGTAAAATACTTTTTCAGGGTTAATCACTACTATGATTCACAGCATCTTCTGTTGCTTAATCTCTTTTTCTCATAATTACCTTGAACATTAGAGCATAGTTTTCAAAAATGGTAGAATTAGGGGTCATGAGAAGGGCCCAAGACCTATTGTGCATTCACCACAAATATGAGAAGAAAGAAATGACACAAAAGGAAGTAAAATGATTCTGGTTACTAATAGGGTTCCATCTTTTCCTCTTGAGAGACTTTAAAAAGACAGAAGGTAAGGGAAGACCTTGCTCAACAAGATTCCTACCCGAGGGGAAAGCTGAGATCAACAGATCTCAGTATTTTCTCCATTCCTCATCATTTTTTAGGTCCTTGTACATCCATAACTACTTCTTGCAAACATACCTCTCATCAAAATCAACCAGTTGGAATAGAAGTCTGGACAAGGATGAACTGAATCTGGACCTGCAACATCACTTGACTGTAGTTACTTTGCTTCATGTCAACTATGACCTCTGCATTGAAGAGGAACTATTTTCTCCATGTAATTTTCTACCTTAATTATCTTAATTTTTTCTGCCTATATATTCAGTGCATTATGGGACTGAGTCCATGTAAGCAAGTCAAAACTCTTATTTTTCTTTATGCCGATTTAGGTGTTTCAGTGAATTTATACCCTTAATCATATACTTTATCCTGCTTTTGGTTGTATTGCACAATTAGCTAAGGAAAATTTAGCTAAAGAAAATGATTTGATTATTTTTAGAAAAAGCAAAAACAACGATGAATTAATAAACACTTTTTTAAGAAAAAGAAAAACTTTTACTTCAGAAAAACCATTTGTGACTGATTTAATACAATTTGCCTTAGGCCAGCTCCAAGATAGACAATGCCTTATTTTAATATTATTTTAACATTATAAAACAAAACTAGATTCACAAGAAATCCTTGTCTTAGATAGCAAGCCACTACTGAAAATAGCCACTTCTGTTTCAAATTGGTGTGTGTGTGTGTGTGTGTGTGTGTGTGTGTGTGTGTGCGCGTCCATGCTCCAGTACAGGGGTTTGAACTCATGTCCTCATGCTCTTGTTTTTTCGCTGAAGGCTGGCACTTTACCACTTGAATCACTGTTCTACTTCCTGCTTTATGCTGGTTAATTGGAGATAAGAGTCTCTTGGATTTCTTTGCCTAGACTGGCTTCAAATTGAGATCCTCAGATCTTAACCGCTTGAGTAGCTAAGATTATAAATGTGAGCCACTGGTGTGTGGCTGTTACAATTTTTGTATTATATACATTTGGATATTCAATCTGTAGGTTATATGCAAAAGCTACATCATTTTATATAAAGGAGTTGAGAATATGCAGATTTTACTAGAGATCTTAGAACCAATGTCCTATAGATATCAAAGAACAACTCTACTCAGTAACTATTGGCAGGTATCATTATATATTAAATATTGGAACAGTTACTTTGATTCATTTTTAATAAATATTGAGCATCCAACTATATGTCAAGAACTCTGCTACATTTGGTATAAAATTGCAATTGAGACAAAATTACTATCCTCAGGGAAATAATGGCCTGGTGTTTTGACATTTTCAGATTTTTTTCAGTCAAACATTTTTCTTCTCTCTTTCCATCTCTCTCTCTCCCTCTCTTCTTCCTTCCCTCCTTCTTCCCCCTCTCAGTCCCTCACTCTCTCTTCCTTCCCCTCTCTTATTTGTTTTTATTTACTTGAAATACCAAATACCTGAAGTTGGGAATGCCTACAAAGATAAATAGCTTTAATGAATTCAAACTAACTAGAAAGGGTTAATGTAGCTGGCACAGAAAGGTTTTTGCTTTCATCCTCTTGGAACTCATTAAAATAATTTTTAAAATTAGCCTTGTAAAGATAAACTAAAATAATTTCCATTTTTAATGCAGCATTGTATAATTGGAATTTTCCCATTTATTTTTCATTCTGTCCTTCAAAGGCTATTTGATCTTGAGTGACACTGCTAAGCTTAAATACCTAGAAAGGCCACTTTTCTACCTTTTGCAAAAAAAAATTCAATGTCATCATCCAGAATTCTTAAAAATGACACAAATTTGATATATAATTTAGCTTTCAAATTATTAAACTGCTTTGTTAAATGGCACCTCCTTTATACAACTACTTAAAGATAATTTTCAAAATAAAAATGAAGTAATTATAAGCAAGACTGCTAATCTATCTCCAGGGGTATATGGAAGCAAAGAGTACTCAGGTGGGTTTTGAAGAGAAACTGACCTTGCACCTTCTCTCAACCTTTCCTTCTTAACAGATGAGTGTCATTTGCTGTGTTAGTAGTGTGAAGTCAATAACCGTTGATAATCTCCTTCGGGAACTCTTGGCTTTTACAAAGGCAACATTTTAGAATGAGGACACAGTCTGCTGATGAGTAAGTACATCTAATGATGATAGGAAGTGATGTTACTTTGAAGCTCTGAATTTCAAAAGAACTATTGCTGCTCTGTTCATTTAAGTCATTATTGAACAATAATAATGCATAATTTCAAGCTAAACTCCAGAAGGGAAAATTAGTTATATCCAGTAAGAATCTTAAAATGTTTGTGCTGTCTTTGGAAAGCAACTGGAAAATGCTGACTCTGCTTAGGAATTTGGTGGGACAACACCTTCCTAATAAACTTCCTCGTCATTTCTATGTTAGAAATGAAGTTTAGTTATATAGTCTAGTGATAGTGCCACATTCTGCTGCTTTGTCTTAGGACAAAGTGCTTGCTACTTATTCTAGTGTTTGGTGGCTTGCTTTGTTTGAACAAATTATAAATGTTGTCCTTGTGATCAATGAAAATCCACTGCCAGGTGATACTCTAAAGTTTTGGCTAGTATCCCTGCATTTATATTCTTGTCCCCACATTCTTTTAGATGGCATGTAGTACTTAGAAAAAGTCAGGGAAGATGTGGGTAACTCTGTCACCAGACATTAGTGTCAATTACAGCTGAATTACCCAATTCAAATATCTGATTCCACAAGTGATTTTGCTTTCCTTATGCAGATGTGAAACCTGAATGTGAGTTGAAGCTCCCAGAGATGGTGGGGATCTCTCCTCTCTCTCCCTCTCTCTCCCTCTCCCTCCCTCCCTCCCTCCCTCTCTCTCTCTCTCTCTCTCTCTCTCTCTCTCTCTCTCTCTCTCTCTCTCTCTCTCTCTAATAGTGGATGCTTAGATGGCCTATTGATCATGTTCTGCTTCTGGATCCATGTCTATGTTTGGGCACTTTTTTCCCAGGGAGTATGATTCCTGCAGCTGACTGTAAAATGTATAGATAGTAATGCTTGCTTCAAAAAGCATATTTTTGTAATACAAGTCAGAGTTGGTGTTTACAGAATTTCACTGTCCCCTCTTCCTACCAAAAATCCTCTAAAATGTAAGCAAATATAATGAACATAAACCATGTCATCCTATCAAAGCATCTATCATACCACATTGTTCCTCATTTTTTAGATGTCTGTTCTTCCCACTAGATTTTGACCTTCTTAGGACAGGAATTGTGTTTTATAACTACTTCATCAGTAACAGATACAAGCTCTGTCCATACTAAATATTTAAAGTTCAACAAAGGAAAAAGTAAGTGAAAAATAAATGAATTAATAGTGGTCATGCCAACAAAAGTACAAGAATATCATGACTCAAGCTTGTATACTCTCTGCTACTAAGTAGGTACAAACAGGAGGATTAGAGTTTGAGGCCAGTTCTAAAAAATGAGACCCTATTTGAAAAATAATACAAAAGCAAAAAAGGGGTTAAGGTATGGCTCAAGTGATAGAGTACCTGCCTAGAAAGTGTTAAGTCCCTGAGTTGAGACCCCAGTAGCAAAACAAAATGCTTTTGTAATATCCACTGCAAAGATTAGAGTGTCACCCTGATTTCAACTGGAAAGTGGCATTTACCAACTAACCAAGAACAAATGAACAGTAAATAACTATAAAACATACTCAGGACTGTTGAAAGAAATACTTCTTTGAACCAATCCTTCTGGGTACCAATGATCATTGTGAATGTGTTTGCTATTGTGTTTTGCGATCATCAAGATTTAACCAGAGTGAGTTTGTTTCCCCAACTTTTAGAGTTGGTTTCTCAATTTGGTTAATATGAATCAACTCCACAGAGTCTCACCACATTCTTAAATGAGTGTTCCAATAGAACTGCTAACCTGTGAATTGCCTCACTGCAATTCAATTTACTGTTTACAAACAGTAATCTTACATACGCCTTGTGCTATTCACTTCAATTTAAATGAATTCAGAAATGTTCTTTAGCTTGAGTTAATCTTATTGAGTTAACCTTATTATTTGGCATTAGTAATAGTGGAAAACCACCTTTCTCTGTTGCTTATGTACATACTCTAATTTCATTCATCATAAAATTGAATCATCTCATAGTCTTCCTGTCTCTTAAGTGAAATGAGAATTAATGAAACTTGATCATAGTGATTAACTTAGCTCAGTGATTAACTTAGACATTGTATGTATTTATAAGGCTATTAAAGAACCTCTCTTAAGATCAAAATCTGACTACAGGTAGACTGTCCTTTTCTATCTATCTATCCATCTATCTATTTATCCATCTATGTGACACTGGGGTTTGAACTTGGACTTTATGTTTATAGGTAGCAACTCTATCACTGAGCAATGCCTCTACTACTTTTTTCACTAGTTGTTTTGGAGAGAGAGCCCAGATATGAACCTGGACTCTGATCAGCCTAGCTTAGGCTCCCTTTTGAAGTAACTGAGATGACAGGTACACACCACTACACCCAAATACTTTCATTGAGATGGAGTTTTGTGGAGTTTTCTGCCCAAGCTGACCTAGTTTCTTGTCTTGATCTCAGTCTCCCACAGAACTAAAATGACACGCATGTGCCACATTGTCCAACTCTGAATTCAAAAGCAGCCTAGCAGACTTTTCTGCCTGGATTGGCCTCAAGCCTCAATTCTCATGTTCACAGACTCCTAAGTATCTAGGATTATATGCAAGAACTACTGGTGTCTGGCCATGAATTATGCTTAATCTTCTTAGTTCCTTATAATGAGAAAACAAATATAACACTCTCTTTGGGAAATGGAACCCTCCTGAAGCCAACTTTGTTTATGGTGATATATAAGGAGTAATCAAACACACATTGAGAAACTTCACTTCCAAACTACTACATGAGACGAACAATTACAAGCTGGATTGTGTACTAATAGTTTTATCTATATTTGAGTGGGTGAGCACAGTGGTATACTTTCATAAAACATTTGTCAAGTGTCTCACATAAATCTGGCTTGTTAATTACATAAATATATACACATAGACAAATATATAATGTACACACATCTGCTACACAAATACAGGCATACTCATATATACTTTTGGATGTATTTATGTATATCTACATATGCCCATACAAAAAATATATTGAATATCTATTATGTATAATCCAGATTTATAAGATTGTAATGCTTCTAAATGAATCCATATAATTTAGAAATTCCTTATAAACCACCAACATTTTGAGACATTTGACAAAATGAAACAAAATTTAAGTCATCAATGGATATTGCTTCCAGTCCATTTTTATTAGCTGCTATGCTAAACTTTCCTGCTAAGCAAATATTTTAAGGTGAATAGTACTATTTCAAGTGAAAAATGCTTGTTAAGATTATTTAGAATGGAGGGTGAAGAATTAGAATCATATTTTTATTTGGAATTTTCAATGATTCAGAATATCTATATCTCAGTTAGCATTTGATGCAGTTAGTTTAAAAAAATTCTCTTTTCTCTCAACCCCCAAAGTCAAGTGTGAGGAGAAGCAATTAGTCGTGGGGAAGTTGATTTTCAAGCACAACTCCTATTGAAGCAATCAAATATTTTACTGGCACTTATGTACTAGTGTTGTAATATCTAAAGCTGCCAGTAGGTTGGTTTTTGTTATCAAGGAGTCTGCATAAATCCTACATTAATCATGTAATCCAGTGCTATAATGTAATTATGTGGCTACTGCAAATAGTGACTGGGAATTTCTAAGAGGATTCTCTATCTTCATGGTTTACAATGCTCACATAATGCAAGTCTGAATGGTCTGTGCTCTAACAATAGTTGATTATCTCAAAATGCATCCAATTAAATAGAATTGAAAGGAAAAGTAAAGAAAGTATAAAGATTACAATGCATGCAGTTGAATGCATTCGATTTCCTATAGAATGATTCTGTGTTCGTTTTTTTAAGAGCATTATTTGAATTTAACATTCTGTCTTAGAGATACGTCTTTGGGAATATGGAAATCATTGTATAACTGTATAGCAGACTCACATGAGACATGTAAAGGGTGAATGATATTTCAGTTTAATATTCCAGTGAAGTAATAAATTACTCTAATGACATAATCCAACAGTAAGTCTGAAGAAGTTTCTTCAATTGAAAAAAATAGCTTTTTATAATGTATTGGATTTTTATTTCATGCTAAATTTTCTATAGCTACTCTTTCAGAATAAAAACATCATTATTGTAAATCTCTGAGTAATATATTCAATTATTTTAAAGAAAATGAAGTACACTTCTTTTTGCAATTTCTTAAAGTCCTTAAAGGAAAGGGAAAAAGTCTCTCTTGATACTTTGTCTATTTTTTATCTTTGTTCTCAAGATTTTAAAGATGATGTGAATAGCTCCCATTCCTCTCCCCTTGATAAGAATATTATTTAAAACATGCGTGACTTCCAATGTAAATCAAGCATAAACCAGAAATATAAAATTCATTCAACCACTACAGTAATAATTAGTTACACAGAGCTAAATATTATCTTTTTTCTCTTCTTCTCTCAAGTCAATTTGTGTATTGACACGGTTTAATGAGCAAATAGGGAGTTTCATGTTTTTTCTCTTATTAATAGCATAACCCTTAAGCAGTTTCAACTATATTCAATTTTTTTGGAAATTCAATTTACTGTTTATAAACAGTAATCTTACATATGCCTTGTGTTATTCACTTCAATTTAAAGTAATTCAGCAAATTTCCCTTTAACTGATATATTTAGCTTAATTTAATCTTATTGAGTTTGTCAGGACTAGAGTGAACACACTTGCTAGGCAGGCACTCTTATCGTTGGATTCAACGTCTCCAGCCCCCTGTTTTGACTGATTATTCTTGAGATAGGGATGCTTCCTGCCAAGTATATGCCTGGGCTGAAAACTGTAGAGTTCATATTTCTCAGACTTGCTGGGATGACAGGCATTTGCTATCATGCCCAGTTATTGGTGGAGAAGGAGTCTCACTTGTATACTCAGGCTGCTCACAAACTGAAATCCTCCCAATCTTAGCCTCCTCAATAGCTAGGATTACAGTGTGGCCCAACAGCACCCAACTTTTGATATTTTATTCCAAATACTATAGACCAATAAAGACTATATATATAAAATGCATACAAGATAAGCAATGTATGATTTGTTGCACGTATACACTCTGTAATCATAATCAACCAATTATAAGCATCATTACCTATGCTGTATGTTAAATTCCCAAAATGCATGTCACTGAAGGTTTCCTCATCCTTGCAGGTCCTAGCAACCACTGTTCTACTCAATACTCTTTGATGCAACTATTTTAGATTCCTCATGCATATGTGATAATACAGTATTTATCTGTGTCTGACTTATTTCAGTCAATATATTGGCCTCCATGTTCATCCATGTTGTTCCAAGTGAAAGGGTTTCTTTCATTTATAATGGCTGCATTATAGTCTGTTGGTTCTCTTACTGCACATGTCATATTTTCTTCATCTATTTATCCATTACCACAGATTGTTTCTGTGTCTTGTCTTCTTTCTACCAGTACTGCGAGTCATTTCTTTTTTGTTTTTTGTTTTTAGTTTTTGGGTTTTTGTATTGTAAAAATACCATACAGAGAGCTTACAACTACATGAGCAAGGTAATGAGTACATATCTTATCAAGCATTGTTGCCTCCTCCTTTGTTTTTCCCTTACCATCCCTGCTGTCCCATCCCCCGGCCCCCAGCCAAAGTTGTAAAGTTCGTTTTTCAGCATAACATCTTGTACATCTCATTGTTGCAATGGGTCCTCCTGTATCCCTATTTAAACAATTTGTTTTTTCCCTTCCCCTCCCCAAATTATACCAACATCAAATACATTGAAAACAGGGATCACACTATGGGGGAGGGACTAACCATTCTAAGCACCTTCTTTTCGAAATGATTGGGAATGAGTTTTCCATAACTTGGTAGAACGTCACTGCTCTTTATCAGAAGAAGTGAGAATGTGGCTCAGACACTGGTATCACTGTGCCATGAATCAATTTTTAGAACTAGGGGCTGGGAGTTTTTAATTTTAGAGTTAAGGAGTTCCCAGCTGTCTCCCTGCCTTGGTCAGATCACTCCAACTCACAATCCCTTATCTGAAATGATTTAAAAAATACTTAGAAACTGAAAGTCAAGGTGTTGGACTTGATGGGATACATTTTTTTCTTTTACAAAATAAACTAAATATAGTTATCTGAGAAAAAATTTTCCTCACCAAGCAATGCTTCACTGCTGAATTTTATAAAGAATACTCTTGTGAAGCAAACAACTCCATATAAAATCTTGGTGAGAGAAATTAGTTTGCAAACATGAATTTTAGCAGTTGAATCACTACCTTTTTATAACAAATCTTTTCTGAGGCTAACTCATATTCTAACAAGGATGACCTCTATCCTACAGGGATCTACATCCCAAACTTATTTAATCATAGAAATCCATTTTTTTCTCCTTGTAGAACATCTGTTTAATAGAACACAGTCTGGGAAACACTGATGAGAAAGCAGATCTTCAAAAATTAAGAGGAAAAAATAGTGAATAATTAACCTAACACTCTGAATGTCAGCCAAATCTCCTGCAAGACTGAAATAAATTTGTCCCTCAGAAAGTTAATCTATAATATTGTTTTATTGTTTTGGAAATAAGTCATGTTATGTGTTTGATAGACACTTTGTAACTAATTGATATAATTACACATTGGAGGTGGTTCTAACAGGAACTCTATTGGTCAAGTTGTTGCTATGAGTTTGTTAGATCTATTGCTAATCATCAAAGTTTGTGTGCACAGTGACTAAGCCTTATTATGTCTTATGGGCACAGAGGTTGCCTGAAAGCCACATCTGGCCCAGAAAGCTGTGCAATTGACCATGCATGGACAATGACTATTTCAGAATTAGCAATGACTATTTAGTATTAGCAATGACTACTTTGGCTCTGCAATGGGAAGTTCTACAAGGAGGCACTTTTCTGTGAAAATCCTAGGTGGCATTCACTTTTGGAAAGCACAGTACAATTATGAACTGGTATTTGCCACAAATTTAAAGCCATAAGCTTTCATCATCACTATTGATGTTTTTAGGGGATTAAAATGATCACTACTCACTAGGCACCGGTGGTTCACGCCTGTAATCCTAACTAGTCAAGAGGCTAAGATCTGAGGATCACGGTTCAAAGCCAGCCTGGGCAGGAAAGTCTGTGAAACTCTTATCTCTAATTAACCACCAGAAAACTGGAAGTGGTGCTATGGCTCAAGTGGTAGAGCACTTGCCTTGAGCTGAAGAGCTGAGGGACAGCACCAGCCCCAGAGTTGAAGCCCCATGATGGACAAAAAACAAACAAAAAACAACAACAACAAAAACTATCACCACTCATAGGTAGGCAATTAGTATCAAGTTTACCAATGCCTATTCAGGGAAATTTTATGATTCATTTCTGTAACCCATTGCTTTCATTCATTTAAAGTGAACTGACAAATCCTGAGGATGCCCGGGCAGCTGGGCCATTCTGTTACAACATTTAGAAATTTAGTCTCCAATTCTTTTTACATATCTGTTAAATCTTGTGCCTAGATGATAGATTGTCTACAGTGTTTCATTTCTTTATCTAGGAGATCAATTTCACTGTGTTCTCTTCTTGGTATGTGTGGTCTACCACACTCAATAGATGTCTACAGATGCCTTTTTTTCCCTCCTGTCTTACAAGCAGAAAATGGGAGGTTGGCATCTATTTGTAAATTTCCTAGGCTCAAAAACGTCTTTCATATAAGCAAGAACTGAAATTCCCATTATGACTGAACAAAAAGGCTGTAAATTATTTACAGCTAATCTATAAGTTTACTTGGTGGTATAATTTCAGGGATCTCACAACACTAGCAAATATGCTACAAACATTCTCTTGTACCTAATGGGGTTTCATCTGGTTGTCTTAGGACCTTCAATCAATGTAAAATGTGCATAGGTCCTTGAAACATAAACAAGTTGTGGATTGAGAATTTAAAGTGAAGTGCTTTACTAGAAAGATTTGAAAATGGGAAAGAGATAGAAGAAGTAAGTTTCCTGAGGATTTGGGGGCAGTTAATGTTGGGAGTAATGGAAAAGGGCATGGAAGGACATAGCAGAGAGAAGTTTCAAACACATAACTCAAGCATCACCCCTTTGCTAATGTGCTGCCTCCGTCTCTCGCTCTCTAAATGTTCTGAAGAAGAAAACGAGTAGTAGTGCTAATGTGGATACATGGAAGAGCAAATGGTTCACATTGAGTCAAAGTTTATTTAAAAATAAAATACAGGCTTGATTTGTTTTTTAATTCAGGAATAGTGTATGAGTGATGAATGAAGACAGCACAGTTGCTAACACATCACTGAAAGCCTCCCCTCATCTTGATCTTGATTGCACTCCGAAAGTCTGAAGGGCACACATCCTGAGCTATCTAACACATTAAGTTTTGTATTCTCTGAAGATCAAATCTCTTCACTCACCCAGGGGATCTTTTTCTGCCTGGCTATCTAATGGTACTGTTTGTCATTGAATGTCAGGGCTACATGCTCCACTCTGGAAGCAGCGGGAAGGCTGTGTGCCATGGAAATTGGATGGCTGTAAATCTGCAAGGATTATTTGAGGTGGGGGGGGGAGGTTGCAGTAATAGGGATTCTTGTGTCCAACCCCAGACATTTGAAGCCTAGCTGGTGCTTACAGCTTCTTGTTCTTTATTTTTTTAATGGTGCACTACAAAACCCCTGTCTTTCTGAGAGGAGGTCACTAATAGCCCCACTGTTCTTCACAAGTCTCTGCTTTTGAACTCCTAGTTATCTACTGATCATTTCCAAATAATACCTCCATAATTTGCAGCATGAATGTTCCATATACTATGTGATATGGTCATTTATTTTCTTTGGAATGATCACTTTGCGAAAGAATTAAGAGTTACATATAAAACAAAACTAAACAAAGCTAGTAGGTACCTAAGCTTTCCTGGTAGGATATTTTAGTTGTTTTGCACCACATTCCTATCTTACCATATCTTATGGGAAAGTGTCTTGGTAATGAGTCCCACGTACTGCTGAAATCTAAAAAAAGGGGGGGAAGTGCTTGCCCGAGGCTCCTGAGCTGGTCACGAGGCCTGTGCCACTGTGCCCGGTGCCCCCAGGGCCAAGGAGCATGGCTGACTTCACCTCAAAGGAAAAATAAATATCCCTCTTGAAATGCTATAAAATGTCAAGGGCATGTCAGAAATATCTAGTCCTACAAATCAAACTAAAACCTGAGATAACTCCTATATAAAAAGATATATAGATATATATACTTGTGGATAGAAAGATGAACATTTGTATGTACAGAAGTGAGCAGTGCCTTATTAACGGATAAAAACTTTATTGTCACTTATTTGGAGTATGCAAAAAATACTATTTTAGATAAAGGAAAGACAAAAATAAATCTTGCAGATGATCACAATGCAAGTTGGCTTGAAGAAGCATAAGGTGCAACTCAGAGAGGAGCCACCTGCTTCTGTTCATCTCCGCTTACTCAGCCTTCTGCCCACCCACCTGCTCTCCTAATGAGCTCCGTCTCACCATACACCTCCTGGATCCTTCTTAGCTTGACATCTAATAAAGTAAAGAGGTTATTGTCCTGCTCAGCATGAACAAAATAGTTCTCTAATTAAACTCTAGTGTCTTACACATTTCACAGATTATCTCAGTTTTTGTTATGACTATGTTCTTTACCTTTTTTAAAACTTGAGGCAATCCAAGGAGCTCCTTCTATCCAACTAGAAGACATTTTCACCTTAAAGCAGCTTGCCTGGCTCTACCTCTTTCCTGAAAATTCTGTCCTCAACTTGGGGTTTACAATTTCTTGGGTAAGGAGCTTCTTGCAGATGAAGGAAGAGGATAAATAGATCAACATACTTTCAACATTTTGAAAGTTGTATTCTTGCAATGTTGCATTGTTGCAGGGTAGATTCCTTGGGAGTGCGTTCAGATTGAAATATGTACTTTTTGTACAGTTTACTGAGAGTGCTCTTTGGAGTTATGCTTGTGAGGCAATAAAAGAGGTAAACTGGAAAGAGGGAGAGGCTGAGCTGCTCATAGTCACAGTGAAGGTGTCTGCGGATCCCATGGAAGAAGCCAATGTGGAATGGCCCAGAGGAGCTGACCACAGGGAGGTAAGAGAGCCTGACTTTCATACCCTCATATCAACTAATATGTGGGTGTGAGCTGTGTCCAAAGTGGGGTGTGGGATGTAAGAGCTAGGACAAAAAGGTTCTCTTTATCCAAGACAGCCTTCTTCAGCTCAGAGTCCCAGAGATAAACTCAGCAGCCACCATCAGCTGCCAACACTGACAGAAGATGGAAGAAATGGTGTATCCTTCTTCTAGGATTGATCTGGGCCAGGCACGGTGGCATCCACAAGAGTCAGATCCACACATTTCACTTCCGTTCTGGCAGGAACTACTACTGGAACTCACAGATCCTCCTGGAAAATTTACAAGAGGAATATCAGGAGGCTAAGCTCTTGCTTTGCCTGATTAACTGCATCTCAAAGCACCCACTTGGCATCACCTTTCTGTCTTGTTCAGATTCCATTTACCTTTGTCTACCTAATTCTTTGGTCAAGATTACACAATTGTTGGGATGACACCTTCATTACTGCTGAGTGTGAGATCTTGGTTACCATGTTCTTTATGGCACATGGCTGCTGAAAGCAACAGCTCAGAGGATTGTCTTGTCATTAGAATACTGTGAAGTATGTGGGAATCATGTGTCATTGGGATCAGACACTGAATGATCTCAGGAAGTCTAGATTCGATCCTGCAGGTAGGAAAAGTCAACATAAATGTTGAACCTCATCAATTGAATCTCAATGTTTGCTTCTTGAAATTCTAGAAATCATGGTCTTGAGGGAAAGAGAAATTGTAGCTGGGCACCCTTAGAGTTTGATCTGTGTTCACTTTACTTCTGCTACTTACCAGCTCTAGGACTTTAGGCTAGCCAGTTAAGTTACCTAACTAAAATCTTCTGTTAGTAAGTGTAAAACCCTTGCCTCTCTCCTTCACACCTAAATATAAAGAACCCAAATGCTTTACGTATTGAAGGGAACATTCTGCAGTGATGCCATGTCTACACAGGACAATAGTACACTGGGCAAAAATAGATTAAAAAAAAAAAAACAGGAAACACTCCTACACACTGTATCCCAGTTTGAGGATCATGCACATTTGCATAGAGAAATGAAGGAAATTCAACTCATTCGTTTTGCTGCAAAACAGACAGGAGCTGTGCCAGCATAGCAACCAGCAGCATAGCAAAGATAGGTTTCAGCTGATGCTTGCCGATACCCAAATGTCAACATAGCATCTGGAGGGTTGGCTGAAGCTCCCATTCATCACCAAGATGCTTGGCCTTGTGTGGATACAAATTGCAAGCTGGCCATAGAGAAGAAAATGATGCATATATAAACAAATACATAGAATTGTGTGTAATGCAGAATGTCTCCCTTGGTATCCTCATAAATGAGAATATTAGGCAGCCCATTATAGCAGCAGGGGCAGCAATAAAGACAGAAGGGATGCAAAGGATGACAGGATAAATAGTCACTCAGTCTGCTGCAAATAAGCAAAAGGAAGCCTTTTTAAAATAGTCTATGAACCATGCCAAGTTGATGTATGTTTAGTCCTTTCTTCTTAATCTTTTTCAATCTGGGTCCTTTCCAAAAGGCACAAGTCATTATAGTTAGTAGAGGAATCCCCCACAAATACTTGCTTCCTTTCATCGTATACTAGAATGGCAAGATGGGAATGCTTCTGGATGTAATATGAACAAGTTATAAATCCTCAGACTCTGACCTAAAACTCAAACAAGTGTGCCCAGGTTTCACTTTGATAGGATCTCAGTGAGTTCAGATGACTCGCTTACCTCCCACCTCAAACTGTGTAAAGAGGGGGAGACAGCCAAATACTTTTTAAGACAAGAGGAATCAAGGCTTCTCCATCTTTTTTATTCTATTCCCCTCCTTTGTTTCTATAGCTTTGTAGAACTCTGCAAGTGTGATACCCTATTTTTAAATACATTTTTCCCAGGGTTGTGATTAATTAGATATTTAACAAGTAATTTATCTTGGGAATCTTTGCATTTATTTCCATGTACTAACTTGAATCACAACATAAGATTATCACCAGTACTTGTTAATCGTTCACCTTCTACCGGTACCCAAGGACCCAAGAAGGTCTATGTAAAAATAGCTCCTGGGACTGGTTCTCTCTTTGTCTTTCGCCCACTTCTCTCCCCCATAAAATACAACCTCTACTTTCACAAGTTAATTGAAATTTCTCTTGCCAAGGACAATGAGGACCTCTTTGTTGACAGCTAGACCTTATCTTACTTTACTTGTCAGCAGCATTCCACAATGCTGACTGGTTTGTCCTTGAACAAGTCTCTTTCCAGGCTTTCTGGGTTTCCCATCGTTGTTCTCAGCTGCCTTTCTTTTTGTTCCTTAGCATGTGTCTCCCTCCTCTGATAATCCCTTAGACATCTCTCTTCCTCTTAGGGCTCTCCTGCTCTTCCCTTTTTTCCTCTCTTGTTCTCTCTGAGTAAACAGGCCCTGCAATTTCTAATTCTATATGTGAACATTCAGCTTTTCATATAGAATCTGAGAGTTTCAAATTTCCTATTTAGGTGAATCTTCACACCTGGATATTAGCCTATCTATCAAATTTTCCCCCTAGGATAACTTGATTTTGTTGACTCATGTGTGTTCAGGTATGACCAAAGAAAAACTCATCATCCTCCCTCAAAACTTGACACTCATTTATTTTTCATTGCACACTAAAGCGTACTGAAATGGAGCCCAAAGGATACATTAAAAATGTGGGTAACAAGGTTAATCTGTTTCAATCATGGTCTGACATTCAGTTAAACACCTAGCTCTATGGAATTGTACTAAAAATAGATATTTTCAAACGTGTTCACTGATTTCCTTCCCTTTGTATGTACATGTGAGCCCCTAGCACTTGTGCATAGTTTCATGCTTTTCAGACTTTTCTTTTTCTCTAGGACTGATACTGAATGGAAGAGAGAAGGGATTGCAGCATTGGGTTGATGCTTCTATTTGCCATCTAGTTGCCCCTGTTCAGTATTCTTGCCATTCATCTGGTAGAGTAAACCTTCAAAGAGTCATATTACCACCCTGTTTATGACTTCCATGGACTCCCATTGCTTTTAGAGCAACAACTTCTTAACATAGAGGGCCTTGCTATTCTTTCCACCTTCATCTATCATGTCCTCTTCCTCTCAGTCTCAGCCAAATTAGATTTATTTTAAAAAATCATCAGCTCAATCTCTGTTATCCCTAGTCTTTGCCTATATTATTTCCTGCACCTCAATAGAAACACGTATTACATTTTCATTCCTTGGTTTGAAATGTGTTATTTCCTAACCCCAGTTCTCTTCCTTTCTACAAACAGATAAAAATGTACATCTATGTCTCATCTGCATCTTTGTTCACACCACTACCTGTGTGGTGTGGTTATTGTGCCTCTTGCCTGGGGAGCACTGGTGTTGGCTACAAATTGTCTTCAAGTGGAAGGTAGCAGTTTGGACCATAGGATTTCTAGTTTGGAACATGCCAAGAGGTCTCCAGCTGTGGGAGTAAATCCAAGTGTTCTTCATCCTGCCAAGCATACAGAAGATAACCACAATATGCTCATGTTTCAGCTTCAGTGCTGGTGTTACAAAGAGGTAGATGAAGGATTGTTTTAGCATATGGAATTAAATACCTGTCAAGATATTCTGCTACATTAGCATAGGAAAATGAAATTCACTCCCAGCAGTTTTCTGGGCTTAGATTCAGTGAGTGGTTATTGGCATCATTATTTAGTAAAAGAATTTCTATCAATAGACTTGATGTATCTTTCTAATTTAAGTGTATCTTTTTTTTTCCTGTTAGCAAGAAAGATGTTGTGATCTTTTAGATGTGATGGTGGAACAAAGAAGAATGAGGCAGAGAATATGAAATCGTGAGCCATAACAATAACAATATTTAAGAAAGGAAAAAAAATAAATCCCAGGAGAAAGAATTGGATAAACATAATAGGTTTGTCTGATTTATGTTTTTCACAAAAGAATTCTTCCATCTGTAATCAATTTCATGGGCCCTCTTGTCATGTTCCTCTCTATGGCTTACCTGGAAAAATCACTTTAACCCTTAAGGAAGCAGAGATGATGTACTTGTAGCACAATAGCTGCTAGTACATCAATGTCGTTTCCAGCTTCAGGAACAATGCTCCTCATGCTTCTATATGCTATGATGGATCTAAAGGCAATCAGCAGCCAGAGACAAAATAAAAGGCATTATTAATCACAATGTGAAAATGGTGATTTACTTAGATCTTTACTTTAAAAAATACTTTCTTCATTTACATTTTTAGCCATACCACCCTATCTCTGAGGAAGTATTGATTGTTCGAACATGGAAATAACTTCTGAAAAAGATTTTATACATTCCTTTTGCTTAACCTTCATACTGAAAGAGTAAATTAGGACCCAGGACTCTTGGACACCTTCTTGACCTAGCAAATCCAAATCAGATGCAAATGAGACACTGTTTTGAAATGTTCTGACTCTCTCCTGCACCTCCTGCCAGCCCCTTCTACTTTCCACAAATGTACCATGACCCTGGAGAGATGGTTTACAGAAGTGAACTGATTAGGACTTAGCAACCAATCGGACTGTTATGGTACCCAAACAATAATCTCATCTTGCAAAACACTTAAGTATAAGAGGAACAACCAATCAGAGTGCAACCTCAGAGATAAGAATCCCTCTACAACTCAGAGCCACTGAGACAGAGAAAGCTATGTAGGGGAAAGAGAAAGGAAGGACTGACAGAGCTGCAGTAGCAATGACTGTAAGCAAGATATTTCCATCACTTCTGTTGTACTGGGCTTCATTTGTTGAATTCCTGAGACAGGAGCCTGAAGAGGCTGCAGTGACAGCAGCTGACAGTGGAGCTGCAACACCGGCAGGCATTGCCTGCTACAGGGCTGTGACCCTAGCATGCTCTGCTCATTGCAGAACCAATGTGATTGTGGACTTTGTCCATCACTGGCCACAAGAGCAGAAAATTCTGAATCAGTATCAGCAGGTTGTAATCAATCCCTACCTTTCAGCAATGGGTGTTTCCAAGCCCTATCACTTAGCACAGCGTATAGACTTAAAAAAAAATGAGTAGTAGTAGAAGGAAGTTTTTTGTTTTGTTCTGCTTTTAATAATTCAGTTTAATCAATAAACACGTATTTATTGACAAAAAAATTAAGAGGATCTGTCCACTTAGAATATCCAAGCAACCTGAGACACTATGCACTTCCTAAGAATTCTGTAGCACTGAGGCTGTGTATCAGGTTCATGATCATGTTCTTCAGAACACGTTCCAGACTGAGCTAACATGGGCAGTAGAGTCCAGAGTCATTAGGCATGTTCACTGGGATCATAATTCCTGCATTACCTATTAGCCTTTATTAGAGTAGTTAGCAAGTAGCTGAGACTGATTTGGGTTTAATTTTATTTAATTTCCCAAATCACCACTTAACTAGCAGTAAATTGACACAGCTCTGAAGGTAGAATGGGAGGAGAAAAAAGGAAAGCAAATGTCCAGTTTTACATGAAATAAGATAAATCACCTCCAGAAAGCAAGGCAAGGTCTCTTTTTTTCTGATAAAGGCTACAGATAGATTTGGAGAGTACAGGAAACCACATAATAAGGCAGAAATTCCATGTATTATTTTCTCTGCATCTTAAGACCATCTTGGTTGTGGATGCTGGGCATGGAATATGGGGGTATTAACAACTTGAATGTAAAACAGAGCAGCTTGGTTGTATATACATGGTTTTATGCAAACATTTCCTATGCCCACACTTGAGACAATTCAGACAGCTGTGGGCACAGACTATTTTTCCAGTACAATTATACAAAGCCAGAACCAGCCAGCAATTGTATTTACCATTGTGATTGTATTCCAAATCTTATTCTCTCTGAGACACTCACTTTAATTAATCAAAGATGCTCACTTAAAAAAAAACAATGAAAAGGTTTTGCAAGTAAGCATCTACAAAAATGTTTTATACTGCCTGATAGTGCAATCACATTTTTTCCTGAACATATTTTGATTCCTAAGTTAGACGGTACTATAGGCAAAACTTAGGCCTGCAACATGTCCAAGTGATTCATTATAGATAGTTTTCAAGATCATGTCTTGATCTACCAAGAACAGATTGAATGTTGGGAGCTGTGGCAAATAGAATTTTTTGTGATATTCTTTATTCTTCTTATTCTCTGACAAGACAATAAAGCCGATTTCTATTTTTAGCTTAACTTTGTGAAACCAAGGATACTAGGGAGCAGAGCAGCTCAGAAAATTGAAACATTTAATAAATCCATCTGCCATTAATTTTATGTTCTTTTGCTCCAATTAATTTTCTGTTCTTCCTATCACCTCCCAGGAAAGTGCTAATACCCAATGGCATAAATAACTAATAACAGAAGCGAAACAAGGCATTATTTTCCTTATATGTTCATGGAGCCTTGGTGGACAGCTTGGTGCTAGGAGGGTAGAGAAGGGAAGAGTTAAAAACTAAAAGTAGAATGAAGCTTAAACTTCATAAGGTTTTGAAGGGATTAGTAGCAGCATTGGAGTTAGTCAGGTACTGACTTTCTTCCTTACTCTCTGCTAAGTAGCTGTATTATTTCACTGACAGGATAGTTCGGTGAGATCGGGATATACTTGCTAATCCCCCAAAGGCCACTTAGCTGATATGTAATGGTGTTCATGGATTCAATTCTTGGGTGCTAACATGATTAAAGAAAAATGAGAGCTAGGTGTGGTAGCCCATGCCTAGGATCCCAGCTACCATGAAGGTAGAGAAAGGAAGATGATGAGTTCAAGGCCAGCCTGGGCAAAGTTAGCAAGATCCTATCTCAAAAAAAAAAAAAAAAAAACACCACAAAACCAAAAAATTAACAAACAAAAACAGAAATAGAAGCAAATAGGATTGAGGGTGTGGCTCAAGTGGTAGAGCATGTGCCTAGCATGCCCAAGGTCCTAGATTCTGTTTTCCATAGGGGCATGCAAAGACAGGATCAGAACAGCAGAAAAAAGGGTCTTTGTACCTACAACTGTCTTCAAGATTTGGTTGTGGGAAGGACATGCTAAGGGCCACTGTTCTGAAGGGCTGGGTCTTTGTGAGAAAATGAGAAAAAGCTATATACTTCTTCCTTGCTGCTATTTTTATTTTATTATTTTCATTCATTCATTAATTAGAATAATTAGAAGGCGGACCTAAGTCAGGGTCAGGAGGAACTTGGGTTAAATCTCAGGGCTCTTTGAATTCTCTTCAGTTGGAGGTGGGTAAAGACACCCAATTATGAAGGTAGGAGCAGGAGCCCTCACAGGATAAGGACAGCACATTTGTCTGGCTCAGACATGCTCTCTTTTCTCTTAAGACTTTAAGATGTTGAGAATTTGGGGTGGTACAGGCTAAGCCATGGGAGACCCAAATCAGTAGGAGCCCACAATAGAAAAACTCAATGGCTGGCAAACAAGCGGCAAACATTCAAACTACAAAAGCAATACAGTTTCAAATAAAAAGAGACTTAAGGAACTCTCTGACTAGATCAGCCTCCAAAGATTTGTATTTAAGAATAAAAAACAAATCAGTATCCTAGTTGTTAAAATGAATATGAGGCCTAGAATGTATTTGCAATCTGGTTAATAAGAGGGTTAATAAATTTTCTACTAGACAAATACTCTGCATACCTAAGAAAACATAATATATTAATTATACATTTATACTAGTGCATATATGTGCAAAGATGGTTCATTGATTTGCCTCCACATGGAACTCCATAATCTTTCGCTTTTTAACAAATTAAATTCTAATACTATGCATCTGAAGCAAGAATTGAATTATTATAATCAAATCTTTTGATAGACACTTATTATCTAGTTTTATTACTCAGATTGCATATTTCAACCTACTGTTTATGTCTTGGTATTATTCTTTTCTTTTTTTATTGGGAAAATACCGTACAGAGGGGTTACAATTACATGAGCAAGGTAATGAGTACATTTCTTGTCAAGCATTGTTGCCTCCTCATTTGTTTCCCCTTCTCATCCCTTCCCATACTTCCCCCCTCCCCCTCCCCGATCCTCCCCCTCCCCACCAAAGTTGTAAAGTTCATTTTTTCACATAACGACTTGTACATCTCATTGTTGCAATGGGTCCACCTGTATCCCTATCGTTTAAGATTTGTTTTTTCCCTTCTCCACAAATTATACCAACATCAAATACAGTGAAAACAGGGGTTTTCCGTGGGGGAGGGACATACAAAGCAACATAGAAATCACCTTATAAATATGTTAGAAACAATCACAAGAAAGAAAAACCATTTAAGTCCTTATCTTGGGGTTCATTTTACCTAACATCAACTTATCTGACCTTTTCTGCTTGACTCAGACATATACTAGTTATTGCAAATAAGGGAAACCATGGGACCTATGTTTCTTTGGGCTTGGCTTACTTCACTTATTTCCTAACAAACGGGGCAATGTCATTCTTTCTGATGGAGGCATAGAATTCCATTGTGTATATATACCACATTTTCTTGCTCCATTCATCTACTGAGGGGCATCTGGGTTGGTAAATAATGCTGCAATAAACATCTTCTGTTGTCTTTAATCTGAAAGCCTTGACCAGTGCACACCTTACAGTGGCACAGGAAATGGACAAAAAAACTGAGAACTCTTCTTTTCAATTTCAGCCCACCAAGATAAAAATCACTACAGCAGACTAATCAGTTATGGAAAGAGCAGGGGGGGGGAAAGAACATTTTGCTTTGGATTCTCCTTGAACACCTCAGGGTCCAGAGATGCTTTTTGAGTCCTTTGTTTCTCTCGCTCATTGTTTTCCTTGGAGAATGCCTCTGTTTTTTGTCAATAATTTTACCCAACAAACTGAAAAAATTACAATATGGAAACATATAATTATGGAAGCAAGCAAAGCAATAATAGTTTTATTCAAAACACCAATCAGTGTGGCACACCTAACAGATCCAATTTGCATAATGTTAAAGCCAAACCAATGCATCCATGTGGCTCACAAGAATAAAAGGTTTTCTAATTCAAGAAGTCTTGCAAAAGATAAGTGCAGAAAAGCCAGCAGGGTATCTTCAGTGACCTGACAATTTGTATGTCTTCCCTTTTGCAATTGCTGGCTTATAAATTTAATCAAGTGTTGGTTCCCCCTATTTCTACGATAAGTTTTGCAAGTATTGTGCAACCCAATAAATGCCACAAACTTCATTTTCTTCTCCTAGTATTCTTTTAAGTTGCATATGAAGCAGTCATTTGCTTTCATATGACCTCAGTGTTCAGGTAATTCAAACAATTTGCCTAAAACCAGTCCAAATGTGTTGGTATTGCTGAGCTTCTGACTTCAGATTTTCTTTGTGCTGGGGGAAAAAAAAAATCACATTTTGTCTGCTCCTAAAGTCCTCTAAATTTTTTGTTTTGTTTTACTTTTGTTTCTTTTTCTTTGTCTTTTTTTTTATCAATCTAGACTTCAATATCTTCTTTTGATAATACTAGATTATATTGAGTCTTGGTTTTACAATATGAGGGAAGCAGACTTTAAGTGTTTTTCAGCTTTGATTTAGTTACTTTCAAAAGCATCTTTGGAAAGTAATGTCTGCACACAATGAGAATATACAAAGAATAATAGCACTAGTGAACAGAGGGATGAGCTAAACACTCTACTGAGCCTTGTGGATTCGGTTTTATGGATGGGGAAATGAAAGCTTAAAGAAGTTTAAATAATTTATTCAAGGCCACATGCCAGTAAGTGGTAGAGTTGGGATCCAAACCCAGGCAGTCTGTCTCCAGGACCCAGACACTGACTATGGCTTTGCTAAACTTGGCTGTATTTTTATATCTAGATGGATGTGAATGTCTGTTTAGCTAAGTAGAGATAAACATAGCAGAGGGGTAACAGGAGCCAAGAATGAAAACAGGCATGCTGCTTCCTAGCCAATGTGTACAGACAGAAGGGAGTGTCAGAGTTTACATATGTTTCTACGAACTCTTCTAACTCCTATGGTCATCCCAGACAATTTAAAGATAATCTAAAGTAAATCTGTAACCTTTGGGTGCTTTTATTTATTTTTTGGGGGGAGGCAGTACTGGGGCTTGAACTCAGGGCTGGGGCACTATCCCTGAGCTTTTTCACCCAAAGCTAGCACACTATCCACTTCTGGATTTTTGATGGTAAATTGGAGATCAGAACCTCAAAGAGTTTCCTGTCAAGGTTAGCTTTGAACTATGATCCTCATATCTCATCCTCCTGAGTAGCTAGGATTATAGATGTGAGCCACCAGCACCTGGCTCTTCATGTGCTTTTAAGAAAAACCTTAATTATAGCATACTGAGCTTTTGAAGGATGTTAGTCCCTCAAGTTTTTCCTCATCTCCACTGAAGGTCTAGTATGGTCTCTGAACAGTTAGTACCTTTGTACTAAGTGCTGGAAATTTGCCTTCATCTTTGACAAAGTCACACATGTGTCAGCATTGGCTTCATTTCTCTAGTTTTGCAACTTTTGTTTTTACTTTTTCCATTCTATTCATCTCTATACTTCTTCTTTTCCCAATAGTATAACATGTTGTGTGCTCAACAGCAACAAAGGACCAGCAAAAAGCCTGCAAGTCATAAGTTGCCACCAGGACAACTCAAGGCCATCATGTTATAGGTACTGGTCAGGGCTGAACGTCCATAGATCATACATCTATAACACTAATGGCATCCATCAAAGCATGGCCTACTGATGACTGTTATATCACTCCATACCTAAAGGACAGAGCACAAGTAGGTCCTACAAACCAATTTCAAGGTATCAGAAAAGTAAACAAAATGGTATTTTCGACCATAGATAAGAAATGGTGAACTTAAAATGTATCATTGAATAACTAGATTTTCATTATTCATTGGCCACTTGTAATTAGGTCATTTCGATATTGTTGGCTTTACTCTTTTCCATTCCTCAGAGTATATCCAGAGATCAAACCTAGAGCCTCAGGTTTGCTAAACTAGCACACAACCACTTGGCCATGCTCTTGAGCTTGATTCGGACACTTTTGAGGGAGTTCTTTGTTTTTTCTATTGTTCTTTTTATGAAAACTTTACTAATTTAGCAACCTTTCAGTGGCCAAATGTATGCCTTGGAAATGTATTGGTAAGCAGAAACTCAAATTTTGATATTTGATCTTGTACTCTTAAAAAACAGTACTATTCAAGATGCCTCCTGGTCAAACCGATATGGGATTTTTCTGCTGTTGGAGATGGGCAGAGCCTGTTCCCATCATAGGCCTTCTGAGGTCACAACTAGCCGAGGCAGCAAGGGTGCCGTCCTATAGCAGACAGCGTTGTAGTTTCACTGCCCGCAGCTGGGCGCTCCTTAGGCTCATGTCTCAGGAATTCTGTAATGAATCCACAAACATTCACCAACCATGAAGGGTAACTATGAAGAACTGCATTCAGAAAAGAAGTAGCTCAGTCAAACGCCACTGTCTCCAGGTGGCCGAGTCTAAGGATTTTCATACCCCGATCTGTGCTCTGATTGTTGGTCCTGTATTATAATTACGTGTTTTATAAGGTACCTCGTTATTGATTGGGCCCCACAAATTTCTGATTGGCTGTTAATTCCCAATCATATCCTTTCTGTAAATCCTCTCCTGTGAATCATGGTAAGATTCTGAAACCAGATGAGACGAGGGAGGAGTAGAGGCATTTGCTAATCTAAGATGTTGGCCTAAGTCCTCACTCACCTATCTTTTTAAAACCAGGACTGTAAGGGAAAGCCTTGTTTAACTTCTAGGCTTCCACAGTTCCTTGTAAGGCTTTTGTTGTGACATTGTTCAGTGTACAGCAGATCTCTTTCATATAAAACTTATGTTCACATAATTAAATGACTACTGCAAGAAGTTTATTACCTTATTCTTTATCCTGTATACTTACTTCTTTTTGTGGTAAGATAAGAGTATCTCAAATCTACTTTTCCAGAAAACATTTCAGTTGGCAATATTATGAAGTATAATCTTTGTGTGCTATATTAACCTCTAGATTTACTTATTCTACCCTTAGATCTACACCTTCCTACAGTGTTTATACATGCTCATATTTTTATTTTTAAATTGTACATCTAATTGAAAGCACTGGTATTTGTCTTTTCATTCCTGGCTAATTCCATTTAGTGGTGAATGTTTCCAGGTGTCATCCATACTGTCATAAAGGCAGAATCTCCTTTGTAAATGCTGAATAATATTTCATTGCACATCTGTAGGTATATGGCACATTTCACAGAAATATACACATTTTAGTCCTGTAAGTTGCCCTAGAATTTTGCCATCCCAATTGAAAGCAAGAAATGAAAACATAAGGTTTTGGGGGCTTTTTGGCAGCAGGAAATCTGCTGTGGAAAATTTGTTATAAGTTACCTTTGATAACCTTAGAAATTTGTTATAAGTTACCTTTGATAACCTTAGAAATTTGTTATAAGTTACCTTTGATAACCTTAGACAGGTTAGACTTATTTCAGAAGGCTTGTAAAATTCTCCAATTGCCTAAAAGCTAGAACTAGGTCCCTCTTTACTGGAAGAGATAAAAAGTTTGGTTTATACACACTTAGGTTGAGTCCATATTTTGGCTACTGTAAATAGTACTGTACTCAACAGGAGCGCAGCTATTTCTTTGACATACCTATTTCATTTTCTTTGGACATATATACCCAGAAACACAATTGCTGGATCATTTGATTGTTGTATATTCTATTTTCATTCACTAAACATCAGATCTTTTATGTCAAACCTTAGCTCTGAAGTGATTTCTTCTATCTTTCTATATTAATCGTATAGTTTTGTATTACGCTGTTTTGAGGAAATGACCTGGAATCTTGTCCATAAAGACCTTAAACATCTGTTTTCTACTAGGGATTTGACCGTCTAAAGTGATGTCTCTACACCTCTGGACTAGCTAACAAAAGTATCGCAAACTGAATCGTTTACGAGTAACAGAAATGTGTTTCTCACAGTTCTAGAGCCTAGGAAGTCCTTGATCGTGGCATTGGCAAATCTGTGGCTTGATGAGGCTCCTCTCTTGATTTTCCTGGGATGTCACTGTCCCCGAAGGGCACCCTCAACGTGTAGATGGAGCAAGGCGGCTCTCTGGGACCCCTTTTATACAGGTGCTAATCCCTCCCATGAGTGTTCCGCTCTCCCGATTCAAGCCCTTCCTTTGTTAGCTAGCTCCCATCTCTGTGACAAAATACCTAAGGAAATGAGCCCAGAAGAAAAAAATGACTTATTTCGGTAAACAGTTTCATAGATTTCCACTCATGGTCACTTGGCTTTGTTGGCGTTAGCCCTTTGGTGAGGGAGAGCATGAGAGCAAGGAACACATGGTAGAGCAAAGGTGTTCACCTCGTGGCATCAAGAGTCAAAGGAGGATGAAGAGCCAGCATCCTTCAAAGTCCTAACAAAAATGTCTAACATCCTTCTCACCAACGCCACCTCTTAAAGGTTGCACCATCTTTCAGGAGTTCTACAGGCTGACAATCAAGTCTTAAATACAGGGCCTTTGGTGAACACTTCAGATATAAAAGTATACAGACTCCCTGATACCAGGACTTGCACTCAGGGCCTTGCGCTTCCTTTGCTTGCTTGTTTATGGCAGGGGTGCTACCACATAAGCCACTCCTCCAGAATGGCATTCTTCCGGTTAATTGGGGCATGGAATCTCATGGACATTTTGTTTTTCTGCTCAAGCAGGCTTCAAATAATGATCCTCTATAGCTTAGCCTCCCGAGTAGCTAAGATTACGGGCATGAACCACATGGCTCAAAACTTTGTATTCTAATACCATCAGCTTGGGAACTAGGTATGAGGAAAACCTAAAGTGGAACCTGAGAGAGAACTAAAAGACCACAAGTCAGATCCAATGAAGAATTTATAAATATGTTGCCTGAAAAACAAGCTAATGGAATACTCTATGACCAACTGCATTTAAGGGTATAAGCACAATAAGTACAATGACTGAAGTCATGAACTGACAAAATGCATTAAAATTGTACTGTGAGAATGAAGTGTTAAAAATTCTCCAACATTACATTTCAGAAGATCTTTATGAAAAAAACATCATGGCAATTTATTTCCAAACTACAATTTTAGCAAATAAGCTATATCCTTGCCAAGATCTAGATTGCTCACACCTGTAATTCTGCCCCCCCCCCCAAAGTAGATTGGGAGGCTTGTCACTTGAGGTTAGTCTGGACATAAAGTTCCTGAGACTCCATTTTAACCAACAAAAAGTAGGGTTTGTCATCTCAGCTACACAAGAAGCAGGAAAGGAAGACTTCAGTTCTAATCAACCCTGGCAAAAATAGAGACACTATTGGAAAGATAAAAACATAAATAGATGAGATTAGCACTTCAGTGGCAGAGCATTTGCCTAGGAAGCATGCTTAAATCACAATACTGCAAAAGGAAAGAAGAGAAAGAAAGAAGGGAAGAATGAAAGAGAGAGAGAAAGGGAGGGAGGGAAGAAGGAAAGAAGGACGGAAGGAAGGACGGAAGGAAGGAAGGAAGGAAGGAAGGAAGGAAGGAAGGAAGGAAGGAAGGAAGGAAGGAAGGAAGGAAATAAACAAGCTACATCGAGATGTATGTGTGTGTGCATGCAAATGCCTGTACTCACACTCACTTGCTCTGTTGCACTTACGTGTTTGATTGTGAACTTCCTATTAAATGGAAATAAATGTAAAACTCACAGGGTGGATCTGGGATTAATTACTGGACCCTGCTCGTGGGACCCTTGTGTTCCTCAGCATGTCTTGTGAACGGCAACCCCGAACCAGTTCTTTCTTTCCCAGATTGGGCATACCTCAGGGCAGTACATGGCCATATGAGAACACTTTTTCTTTGGCATTCCAGAAGAGCTCTCTGCTGGAATATCAAGAAGTACTTTGGCTGTGTACGTGATAGTCAGCAGCTATTGACTCATGCTCTTAAATTGTAACTAAATTGACTAATCAATGCTCAACATAAGGCCTTGAACACAGTGGGCTCTTGACAAATATTTTGTGAACAAACGCTTATCTTTGGTGCAGTAGGAAGCTCTAATTCTCCAAATGAGCTGACGGAAAGCAATGACAAGTTCGTGGCACTGAGTTAATTTTGGCTTCCGGTCCTTTCTAGACAGTGTATTGGATTTCACCCCATGGGACGGCTGCCAAAGATACAATTTTCCAAGGTCTGTTTGTGCTTGTAGCCTGGGCAGGAGCTGGAGGGCTGTGGCAGCAGAAACATGAGACCCAGACATCTGGCCAACTGAACTCATTCAATATCTACCTCTCAGCACTTCAGAAATGGTTCCTATTTAACCTCTAGTGACAGTGGAGGCATATTTTTAAAATGTATATATATATATGCAACAGACACTCAAGTGTGCTCTGGATTGAACACATTGTATAACCAAAATGTTCCAACCTGACTTTTTGTTAATCTTTTCCTTTCCCTGGCCTTATGTGGCTGTGGGGAGGCGAGCCCAAGGCATGCTCAATTTTGCAACATTGCCGACTTCATCCATCATTGAATATACATTCAATGAATATACATTTGGAGAGCAGTGGGAAGCTTTCTGGATTCACAGTGTATGTAGAGACTTGACAAATATTTTCAGAGTTAGCATATAAGGAAGACTGTATCTTTACAGAAAAAAGGACATTGTCTGTCCCTGTGGAATGTGTGTGTGTGGGGGTTAACACCTATCCCCATTTGTGCTGGTTAATCCCGGGGCTTGAATTCAGAGCCTGGGCAGTGTCCCTTAGCGTTTTTGTACAAGGCTGGCCCTCTGGCACTCTACCACTGAGCATTCAGCTCTATTTCTGACCTTTTGCTAATAGCTATGCATCTCATGGACTTCTCTCCTCAGATTGGCTTTGAACTTTGAGCCTAGATCTCAGCCTCCTAAGTAGCTACGATTATAAGCATGAGCCAGCAGTATACAGCTGCAGTCCATGCTTATAATACTTTCCTGAAGTTTTTTTCTTCTTGGTTATTTATTTATTATATAAATTGCATAAAATTATCCCCCAAAAGTAATAAAGCTGTCTAAAATATCACCACTTAAATATAGAAAATATCTGAAGTTTTCAATGATTCCTTATAGGCACTGTTCATATAAACATCATATAATGTGAATAAGGGTAGAATTATGTCTTCTGATTTATGTTGAAATCAATCTTATGAATATTTCCCATGCTGGATCATTTTAATGAATCATCATATTAATAGCTATTTTTGTTGGGGAGTTATGTGTACTAGTTCTTAAACTTTGTTCTTTGATATCTATGTAGAGTTTTCAGGTTTTCCTAGTACTAAAGCCACTGGAATGACTGATTAACATATGTAATTTTTCCTTTTTAAAAACACAATATAGTACAGAGAGGATCACTTGCCTAAAGAAATGGACAATTTAGGGGATCTCTATGTTTAGTCTTTTGAGGAACCTCCATATTGCTCTCCAGAGTGGTTGAACAAGTTTATACTCCCACCAATAGTGTGGCCACATCCCCTCCAGCATATATTGTTATTAGATTTCTTGATTATAGACATTCTAATTGGGGTGAGGTGGTATCTCAATGTTGATTTGCATTTCTTTTATGGCCAGAGAAGTTGAGCATTTCTTCATGTGTCTATTGGCAATTCTTATTTCCTCTTCAGAGAAGTCTTTCTTTAAGTCTTTAGCCCACTTATTAATGGGGTGGTTGTTTCTTTGAGGATTTCTTTATGAGGGATTTAATTTTTTGAGTTTTAAGAATATTTTAGATATGAAACCCTTGTCTATTGTATGGCTAGTGAAGATCTTCTCCCAATCCATGGACTTTTTATTGATCATTGCTAGCTATGTCATGCAGAAGCTCTGCAGTTTCATGCAGTCCTATTTGTCCAACCTTTCTTTGATATGTTGTGTTTCTGGGTTATTATTAAGAAAATTTCAAGACCTCAGGACCAATGGAATAGAATTGAAAACCCAAAAATGAACCCACAGACCTATAGCCACCTAATCTTCAATAAGGGAGCTAAAAAAAATAGAATGGAAGAAAGACAGCCTCTTCAGTAAATAGTGCTGGCAAAATTGGTTAATCACTTGCAGAAAACTAAAGCTAGATCCTTGTATATCACCCTGCACCAGAATCAACTCCAAATGGATCAAAGCCTCGGAGTCAAAGCCGACACTCTGAAAACACTACAGGATGGAATAGGAGAAACCCTAGGTCTCCTTGGCACAGGCCAAAATTTTCTTAAAAGAGACCCAGAAACACAACAAATCAAAGAAAAGTTGGACAAATGAGATTGCATGAAATTGCAGAGCTTCTGCCTGGCAAAGGACATAGCTAGCAAGATCAATAGAAAGCCCACGGATTGGGAGAAGATCTTCACTAGCCATACAACAGACAAGGGTCTTATATCTAAAATATACCTAGAACTCAACCCCAAGATAAGTATTCAAATGTTTTTTTTCTTACATATTTATAAGATGATTTCTTTGTTGTTTTGTATGTCCCTCCCCCACGGTATAACCCTGCTCTCACTGTATTTGATGTTGGTATAATTTGTGGAGAGGAAGGGCAAAAACAAATTGTTTAAATAGGGATATAGGTAGACCCATTGCAACAATGAGATGTACAAGTCGTTATGTAGAAAAACGAACTTTACAACTTTGGGGGGCGGTGAAGATGGGAAGGGATGGGAAGGGAAAACAAAAGAGGAGGCAACAATTCTTGATGAGAAATGTACTCGTTACCTTGCCCATGTAATTGTAACCCCTCTGTACAGTATTTTCACAATAAAAAATAATCAAAAAAGAAAAAAGAAAATTTCAACCTGTGCCAAGGAGCCCTAGAGTTTCTCATATTCCTTCCTGTAATGTTTTCAGGGTGTCTGCTTTGACCTCGGGGTCTTTGATCCATTTGGAATTGATTCTGGTGCAGGGTGATAGATAAGGATCTAGCTTTAGTTTTCAACAGGTGTTTAACCAATTGTGCCAGCACCATCGCACTTCTGGGCATTTATCCAAATGACCACAAACAAGGCCACACTAAAGCTACCAGCACTACTAAGTTTAATACAGCATTATTTGCCATAGAACCAACCCCGATGTCCCTCAGTAGATGAATGGATCAAGAAAATGTGGCATATATACACAATGGAATTCTATGCCTCCATCAGAAAGAATCACACCATCCCATTAGTAAGGAAATGGAAAGACTTGGAAAAAATCATGTTAAGTGAAGTAAGCCAGACCCAAAGAAACATAGATCCAATTGTCTCCCTCATTTGTAATAATAAGTACATGTCTAGGATAATTCTAGCAAATGAACAGAATAGCTCAATAGCTATGTGCATATGACCATATAAGATGTTGCTAAATGAAATGAACTCTAAGACATGGAAACAAGAGATTTTTCTCTGTTGTTGTTGCCTAAATGGAAAGAGAGATGTATAATAATTATTTTCAACATTCAAAAAAACATTCTGCTGATTAAATAAAAAATATTGGACTTGTCATTTAATTGATGAGAAAATGAAAAATCATGTGGACAAAAGGAAAGCATCAGTTAATTGTTAGGATTTCACATTAAAATCCATGCACTATAGCCTCATTTCCTTTTGATCAGATTTAAAATAATGTACGGTAAATGACATGGTACTGTTTTTATTTCTGCATACTATAATAGGCATCTTGTCTGTCTTTCCTCACAGCATGCTTATTCCTCATTGTTGTTTGTTTACAGCCTTGTTATTTCAGCATGATGGGAGGAAAAAAAAGCAACAAGTCTAAATATGGAAAGGTCAGGGTGTTCTCTGTCACACATGCATTTCCCATTCCAGAATGCATTCGCTATTACAAGTCTTGAAATCTCATTCAGCTTTCAGATTTCACATTGATGTGCCATTTTTCTCTTGAGGATGTGGTTTCTGACATCATAATAGTGCATGGGACATGAACATGGGCCCTAATGTCTCAGAATTGAGAGTTCATGGGTAATGAGAATGAACCAAAGATGCCGGTTTCACTGGCTATTTGTTTTTGAAACACTTCAAGTAATAAAAGCATCAACATAAAATCTGAGTTGGTTTTGTTGCCTCATTGATATTTTGCTCTAGGGACTGAGGAAGCTCTTTGCACAGCTGTGTAAATACAGTGCTACCATTTGCCACAAATGAGAGGTTACTCATAGAAATCTTCATTTGTAGAAAGCAAATAAATACAGATATTAGGATGAGGAGGGGGAAAAAAGTGCAGATCCCTAGCCAGAAACTCCAAAGTAGATATTTGTTACTGTATCTGCTCTACGTATTTTTATTTGGGTCCCTATTTATTTATTTATTTATTTATGGTCATACTATCAAGCATAGTAGCCTGGCTTTTGGCCACCAGGGTCATCTCTAGCAGTCAGATAATTGTAAAATCAGGGACAATGAAAATAAATTTGTAAGCTGGGTGCTGCTGGCTTGTACCTGTAATCCTAGTTACTCAGGAGTCTGAGGTCTGAGGATTGAAGTTCAAAGCCAGCCTGGGCAAGAAAATCTGAGACTCTTGTTTCCAATGAACTGCCAAATAAAAACAGAAGTGGAGCTGTGGCTCAAGTGGTAGAATGCTGGTTGTCACTAGTGTATAGTGAATTATTAAAATTAGAAGATAAATAATACAAAAGTAGAAACATGAACAGGTAACTCACAATGAAAATAGCCCTTAAGCATCAAGAGACATTTAACTTCAAACATAATTAGAAAAATTAAAATTGTACCAATAAACCATTTGTCACCTTCCTTAATTGGTAAAAATTAAAAGACCTAACTATATTTGGTTGGCAAGGTTCTGAAGAAATCAGCATTCTTAGATATTACTGATGGGAAGAAAATAAATGAAATTCAATTAGATGGTGATATGGCACTGTCTTTGAAAAATCATGTATTAATTAGTTATACATGATATGCCTCCAATAATAGTAAAAAAAAAAAAAGATGTATAGCCTTAGCATTTTTCCTGATAACATTGTTTGGAATTGGAAACTATTAGAAATTATCTAAGTGATCCTACACAGGGAATTATGTCAAATGACACAATGGAGCATGGGATATCTGTAAGAATAATGAGAAAGATATCTGCAGAAGTTATATGTGAATCCCAAGATTTATCACCTTAAAAAAAAATAGATGCACTTCCAGGCATGGTGGCACTGTTGTAGGTAAATCATCCCAGAAGCCACATTTTAAAATATAGAATATTGGAGTCATTATTATACAGTTAACAGCCTGCAGGACACCAGTTGTTTCAAAGGCCTGCAGCATGCAAATACACACAACACAGCTAGGAAACATGCTAAAGAGGAAAGAAATACAAGAACAATACCAACAAGCTAATTCAGCCCCAATGGAGAGCTGAATTGGGACGCCATGATGACTGGAAGGAGACAGGACACAGAACATGATCACAGAGACACATGTGGCTTGGAGTCCAGCAGCTAGGCTGGTCTGGGCCTAAATAGGTCAGCACAGGGGGCAGATCCTCAGGAAATTCCCATCACCTAGCAGCCAAGTGCCCACCCCTGCCTCTAGGGGTGGGGCATGCCTGTCACCTGGGAGGCAAATGATTGGGGGGGGGGGAGTTTCTTCCCCCAGCATGAAGATAAGATGCCAGACCTATAATCCACCATGTGGCCAATACGGTGCTGGCAAGACCTGACCTCCTCACTTCAGCACATGAACATAATCTTACTAAGACTTTCTTGGGAGATGGAGAGACTCACTGTTAGAGGCTATCAGAGCAGAAAAAAGTAAATGAACCCATCCCCATCTCAACCAATAATCTGGGTATTATTACATGGCTAATGTCAATAATCTAGCTACAGAGGAGTCATAGGAAGTAGTATTGCAATCCAGGTAAACCAAGGCAAAAATATGAGACCCTATACAAGAAGTAAAGCAAAGAGGACCAGGGTCATGGCTCAAGTGATAGAGTATGCCCAAGTCTGAGGCCATGAGTTCAGATGTGTACAGGCTACCTTGCATGTAAGAGAAGTAAGACAATGTCACACTTTAAAACAAGTTGAGGAAAAAGAAACAGTAAAGATAAACCAAAAACTAATGTTCAAGGTCAACCATCCTAGGAAATAAAAGGGAGTGGTAGAAAGAATGACCATAATCTAGTATAATGAGGAGCTGGAAAAGTGCTTCTCTAGTTGGATCTTCTGGTTCAGTTTTGATTCTTACATATCAGTATTTCATACACTATTCAAAAATACATTATGAAAATTAGCATAGATATAAGAGACTCACCATGGAAAACAAATGGAAACAGAAGAACCTAAATGTTTTACAAGTGAATAGTGAAACCATGGCAAGGAGGCAGGGTAAAAAAGAAAATATTGCGCCGGGTGCCAGTGGCCTAGCGACTCAGGAGGCCGAGATCTGAGGATCACAGTTCAAAGCCAGCCCTGGCAGAAAAGTCTGGGAGACTCTTATCTCCAACAAACCACCAGAAAACTGGAAGTGATGCTGTAGCTCAAGTGACAGAGCACTCACCTTGAGCTGAAGAGCTAAAGGACAGCACCATGACCAACAAAAGAAATTTTTTTTAATTTTAGAAAAAGGAAAATATTAACCTAAGAAACCAGAAAAAACAATTTTTGGACCATATACTCTAAAAATAAAAAAAAACAGCAAAAAACTACAATTAAATTTTGATTCCTGGGGCTGGCTGTGTGGCTGAAGTTAGTAGAGCTCCGGCCAAACAAATTTTGAATTCCAACTGTTAGATTTTTTTTTTTTACAAATGGGCAAGCAAGCAAATTCTGAAACTATTGTGTATGTATTCTAAGTTAAGCAAATATGCATTGTAGATCATGAGAGGCACATTTCTCGTGACTGAGAAAGGTATGTTTAAGGAGAGAAGGAGACAGACTAAATCTTCTTACAGACGATGCTGGACAGATATAGACCAATAGAACATTTGTGCAATTGACAAGAGGGGCGCGTTCTATCTTGCAGTCAAGGAGCACACACGGCAAAGACAATCATGAGGTATCTCTGTACAAGAATGTTAAGAATTTCCTATTATAGGATTCAAGCATTTTGAGGGAAGTAAACCATGAACATCTAACATGAGTGATCGTTTTAGATAGAATCTTATAGGAAATGGGTCAGATCTGTCTGTCACTAGGTATCAAATTAATTGTATTTATACAGAAGACAGAGAATAAATCTGCAATTGGAAAAATAACAGTATTTTAGCCAAGAGAGAGGAATATTTTGTATTTGGAGGGAGGCAAAGTGACCTTATGTCTGTGTTTTAAAACAAATTCCATGGTCTTGTTCATCTTACCAGGTGGAGTCAATTAGATACTGTCTACTTATGCATGTTACTATTTCTCCTCCCTGCCCCCTAATTGCTTTCATCTTTCTGGTTTTAAATTGTTACTGTAAAGGGGGCTGGGAAGGTGGCTCAGTGGTAGAGCGCTTGCCTTGCATGCCTGTGGCCCTGGTTTCAATTCCTCACAAAAAGAAAAAAGCCGGAAGTGGCGCTGTGGATCAAGTGGTAGAGCGCTAGCCTTGAGCTGAAGAGCTGAGGGACAGGGCCCAGGCCCAGAGTTCAGGCCCCACGACCGGACCCCAAAAAATAAAAAATAAATTGTTATTGTAAAGGTGACTTAAAGAGGAGTTACACTTACATGTCAGGTAATGAGTACATTTCTTTTTCAATAGTGTCACCAACCCTCTCTTCACTCTCTCCCTGTTTTTCCCACCCATCCCTCTCCCCACAAGTCGTATAGTTTCAGGGATCATTTCTATAGTTTGTTACTATTTCTCTGTTCTGTCTTCTGAGGGCTATAGTAGAAATAACATTCAAGAACATTTGAACACATTTCTCAACAGCATGTTGTCGCTTAAGTGCTATTCACCACCAAAGGAAATAAGAGCTCCTTAGACAAATTGGCAGTTCAATAGCTGGGAGAGAGAAATTACATGATAAAATTTGAACACAATGTCATGCTAGAAAGTAAGGATAAGTTTATAAAATGATTTTGAAATAACAAAAATATGTAAGAGCCAACATGAAGGGGCTCTAATGGTCAAATAGTAAAGCAACCAAGGAAATAAAATAGTTTTAACTAGTATACCAGCAAACCAACAAGGAATCATAAGAATCACTCCATCTGGAAGAAGACAGAGAATGAAGAAAAGGAGAACAATGGAGAGACAATAAAAAGAAATAAGGTTCCAAGATCTACATTTAAAAACCTAAGTTAAATGAACTCATTATCTTGCCCATGTAATTGTAACCCCTCTGTACAGTATTTTCACAATAATATATATAATATTTTTAAAAACTTAGTTAATAGTAATGAAATTAAACTGAAAATTGAAATATTTCAATTAAAAGGCCCAAGGGTGTTATTCAAATTAATAGAAATAGAAAAGACACAATTTAACAATTCTAGGAATGAGTAAAGATAGGATATGATTAGAGATTCTACTAATATCCAATATATAAAAGTTGAATAGCATAAATAATTAAATATTTTAATATTAAATTTGATAGTTTCAGTGAACAGCACATATTCTCTGACAGATACTTTCTTTGAAGCAGAAATATATGAATTGTTTTTGGTTTAAACAATATAAATTACTATTTTTTTAATTCTGGAATTAATCAGCACAAAAACATTGTGTTAGTAGGTTAAGTTTCTTCCTTGGCTTGCCAATGACTTCTTACACTTTCCTTAATGTAGGCAACTTTGGTTTGTATGTATTCCTTTATTAAAAGAAGTGAATTTTAGTAATCATCATGTTTTAGTGTATGAAAGTCATTTTGCCACTACTGAGTTTGTTTTATGAGATACAATGAATTGAATTTACATGACACTTATTGTCTGACATCATTCATTCTATATTATATGATTAAGTAAGCAATATTAATTTTGAAGAGATGTGGTTGTGAGATTGAGGAAGTCAAGTATAACTATTTAGTTTTGTACTCAAGCTCAACAAGTATGTATTCTTTTTCTGTCAGTCATGGGGCTTGAACTCTGGGACTGAATGCTGTCCCTGAGGTCTTCAGCTCTCTGCTAGTGCTCTACCACTTGAGCCACAATGCCACTTCTGGTTTTCTGGTGGTTTATTGAAGATAAGAGTATCACGGACTTTTCTGCTCCAGCTGGATTTGAACCGTGACCCTCAGATCTCAGCCTTCGGAGTAGCTAGGATTACAGGTGTGAGATACCAGTGCCCAGCTTCTTTCTTTATTTGGAAGAAAGAGAAGGAAAAAAGAAAGGGAAGGGAAGGAGGGAAGGAAAGAGAAAGGAAAGAAAAAGGGAGAGGAAAGGGGAAAAGAATGGTGAAAGGAAAGGGGAAAAGAAAGGGGAAAAGGGGGAGGAAGGGAACGGAAAGGAAAGGAGAAGAAACACTAGGCTAGTTCCTTTCTGCCTTGACGAACATATATACAGCAATCATTAGTAAAATACTTGTCAAGAGAACTCAATAACACATCCAACAGACCATGATTATGTTGATTTTATTCCAGATATGCAGAGCTAAACAAATCTGCCATTTTCTTTGTAAAAGTCTTCTTTACATGATGTCTGAGAAGGTAAGATATCTAATTATTTTCTCAAAAAAAACTGCTCAACACATTTAAATGAAACAGTTATAACTTGTGACAGTAATTACTAAAAAAAAGTGTATATACTTTAAGCTTTCTTTACATTTTAAAGACTGAGTTTAAGAATGTTGACTTTAGCAGTTTCAGAGATATAAGGTTAGAACCACTTCCAAATATTCTAAAAGTTATAGTGGCCTGAGGAGTTTTCTCAGCATTCCTTGCTATTACCATATGTGTTCAATAAAAACTTCAATGTTTGGGAGTTTAACTGTCCCAAAGAAACAGGAGACCAGCTCCATGATTATATTTTCCATTTAAGTTTATGAGTTAAGGTCTCTAATTGGGTTTTTCCAATGAACATTGTACAGAGTGGTGATATATTTATTCAGTGTAGCCAGTGTTTGGAGAGATATACTTTGTTTCTAGAGCAGCATCATTGTGAAGAAAATATCACCAATTCATTCTTGAGGCAGATATTAATTTCATATGGGCAAACTATAATTTCTTTTTCCGAGTTCAAATATCTACTAAAAGCATGATATGTAGTTGCAGTTACACTAAAAGAAATACAAACACCTGGAAATAAATTGTGCTTGATCACACTTTATCTTTTAGTGTAAGGAGAAGAAGATTGCATGTGAATGTTTCTAGGGTAGGAAATACTTGAATGCAAACTTTCACTAAGATCCAAGTGCCTAATAAACTTCCCAAGAGAAGTGTTGATAGAAAAAATAGAAAACAGAAGGAAATTAGGAAGAAGGGGGAAAATAATGTTATAAAATTAGGAGAAATAGAGATTAATCGGTTAAAAGGTTGAACTGTTTGTAATTTAGATTTGATAATACATTTATATTTAGATAAACTGTCAATACTGGTTACATATAAAACTAGCTATCAGCTTTATGACAGAAACTATGGCTGCTATGTTACTATTAACCACTTAGATATTTATGGTACATGTAAAATAGTTCTAGATCAAGCCAATTATAGTTATTTCTTTTTTCCACACTGATCTAGGTCACTTTTTAAAATAACCATGTTTAAGAGCATTTTCTTATTTTCTTTCTGCATAAATTTTCCATTCACAGGACAACAGCACATAAGATGCCTAGAAAATTAATATTTCAGCCTCCATGGTACAATAATACCATGATTCTTCTAGTCTTCAGAGAGCTGCTTTGACTGAAATGTAAAACCATAAGAATCAGCTAATGATTATAAGAAAAATAAGAATAAAATATTTCCTGTTTGGGGCTGGGAAGGTGGCTCAGTGGTAGAGCGCTTGCCTTGCATGCCTGAGGCCCTGGGTTCCATTCCTCAGCACCACATAAGCAAAAAGAAAAAAGCCGGAAGTGGCGCTGTGGCTCAAGTGGTAGAGCACTAGCCTTGAGCTGAAGAGCTGAGGGACAGCGCCCAGGCCAGAGTTCAGGCCCCACAACTGGACCCCCCAAAAATATATTTCCTGTTTGTAGCATATTGTTTTTATTAGTGATAATCTTCATTCACAACCAGTATAACTGAATTGATAATTTACTTTGAACTACTTCCAATTCCTTTGTATTTAGAGATTTTCCTCGATGGAGCAATGAACTTACTATTCCTTTTAGAGTACTAGAATTCATGGAACTCAAGTTGTGCTAGAATTGCTCAACCCACTTCCCTGGAATCATCTTCATTCTTCTCTTTCTCATCATCCCAACAGAACTATCTCTACTGAACATCTTTCATAATATCTCATAAGTATATGTAAGTATAAAGAAAAGATAGATGATAGGATCTTAGAAATATGCCATATACCTACAATTGCCTTATCAAAAGAGGCATTTTTAGGGTTTGACATGGAAAAAAATTGTCCTTAGGGCCATTGGATTGGCACACTGTGAAACATGATGACTGATATAAGTTAATGGGTCTCCTTAGAGATGACGTCAGCTGGGGCTACATATGCTTACAGTAAATGATGAAGGCCAGTGGCACATATTAAAAACTATTGGCTATTTTTTTTTGTTTCACTCTTTTTAACTTTATTAGCACAAGTTTTAATTAACTCCTTTGACAGTATTATTTTTCTCTTGCAACAGCTGACTAAAAATCTAGGGCAAATTCTAGCAATAATTGTGATGAATCTCTTCAGGGAAAAAGTGAGAGTAACGATACTTATTAAACTTTCCAGTCGTTTATGTTAGCGGAATTTTTTTTCAGACAATGTTTTTACTTTTTTTGCTCATTTGAAAGCAAACAAATCTGAACTATTTCAACTGGAAGAAAAATTGCACTTTAGATGAGTAGAGCTCCTTTAAATGAGAAGTTTTATTGAATATGGTGAAAATTCCTGATTGTTTAAATGTCTGACTTTATTAAGTAGCTTGGTGCGGGGTGACAGGACATCTGTTTCTGGTACTAGATTCACAAACCCCATGACTGCCTCTGCATGAAATAAAGACATGTCAGATTATGTTTTTTTTCCTATTTTCATCACCTCTGCAAAGAAAATCTACATCTAATAAATGACTTTTTACAGCCTTTCAAGTACAAATAAACATGAAGACTCTTAGATTATTTTAGAAAGATATTAAAAATTTGCTCAATAGCAAAGATGATATATAAAGTTACCATAATGTACAGATCAGTTTTACACTCATAATCTGTTACTAATTTCATCTTTTAATTTTCTCCCTCTTATGTTTAAACAAAATGAGATTCCAATTTTGGTTCATGGATTTGATTTCAATAAAGTTTAAAATTGTAGTTTAAAAATACGGTTTGTAACCAGACGTTAGTGGTTCATGCCTGTAATCCTAGCTACCCAATAGTTCGAGATCTAAGGATTACAGTTCAAAGTCAACCGTGGACTCATGAGGAGCACAAGTGTAAAGGCTCAGGGACAGGGCTCAGGCCCTGATATCAAGCACTAGAAGTAGTACACACACACACACACACACACACACACACACACACAGAGGAACTTTCTAAAATGACTTCTGATATGTTGGAAATCTACTTATTATATACATTTTATGTTGCTTAAACTTATTTCACATAGCTCTGGATATCAATCTGTAAAAATATGTCATATTATGATAATCAGAAATTTTTCAAAGATTTTTCTTTTTCTCATTTGAAATATTTTCCCTTATTTGTATTCAAGTAAACTTTTTGGATAGGTAAGCACTTAGTAATCTTCAGTAATGAGTGCATATTATTTCAGGAAAATAGAAAATGTAGCAAGAGTTTTGAATTCCCTGTAAAGGAAGTAGAATGTAGCGTATTTTTTTGTTTTTGTTTTTGTTTTTTTTGGGGGGGGGTTGCTTCTCTTTGTTGTTGTTGTTGTTTTTTACTTTAGCAGGCAAGGATTGACCATTGTTCTTACTACAGTGAAGTTCTAACCATGGCAATAATCTGGACTCTTTCTCTCTACAGAAGTGAAGGGGATAGATAATTCATTGAATTCCTGCTCAAGTGTGGGACAATGCAGTAGTCAGAATCTGAAATGCTCCCATGTGGTAGTCTTAGCTCCTAGATTGGAATTGCTGAGGGCGGTGGAAACTTCAAGAGGTAGAGCTTACTACGAAAGAAGTCTTTCAGTCATTGGAGACATGTCCTCAAAGGGAATGCTGGGAACTTCTTCTTTGTCTTTCTCCTCCCAGCCAGATGTCAACAACATTGCTGCACCATGTGTACCAAACCACAACATGCTGCATCACTACAGACCCAAAAATAATAGGGACAATCCATCCATGGAGTAAGACCTCCAAAATCCTGAGCCAAAATAAGTATCTCCTAAAAGCAGAGAATGATCTCAGTATCTTATATAGGGTATTTGCGTAGGTGATTTGTGGATTTAAGGGATACACCGGCTATTATGAGAAGAGATTGTTAAAAAAGAAAAATAGGGAGGAACGGCTGTTGGTCTGTGAGCCTTCGGGCTCTGCCTCTGCCCTCGGAGCAGCTCCCTGGTGAGGAAGAACCATGGCACTCCGTGTCACCAGGAACATGAAAATTAATGTTGAAAACAAGGTCACGTGACCATGGCAGGCCCAAAGGGTGTGTCCACCCATTGCAGCAGCTTCTAAACCCGGGCGGAGATCAAGAACTGCGCTTGGCCATAGTGTTAATAAAAACAGTGAACAGGGCTGGGAAGGTGGCTCAGTGGTAGAGCGCTTGCCTTGTATGCACGAGGCCCTGGGTTCGATTCCTCAGTACCACATAAGCAAAAAGAAAAAAAAAGCCGGAAGTGGCGCTGTGGCTCAAGTGGTAGAGCGCTAGCCTTGAGCTGAAGAGCTGAGGGACAGCGCCCAGGCCCAGAGTTCAGGCCCCACGACCGGACCCAAAACAAAAACAAAAACAAAAAACCAGTGAACAGCTACAGGCCAGAGTGCCTCTGAAAAGGGAAGAACAAACTTTAGCTACTGGAAAAGTTGCTAAAAGGCTACTAAAACCGCTGGCAAAAGTGTGCGAGAGGATGAGCAAGAGTCTGTGACAGAGCCAAGCCTGAGCTTGAACCTGAACCTGAACCTGAGCCTTTGAAGGAAGAAAAACTTTCACCTGAACCTGTTTTGGTGGATACTCCCTCTCCAAGCTCAATGGAAACATCTGGATGTGCCCCCAGCAGGAGAATATGTCAGGCTTTCTCTGATGTAATCTTTCAGTGAATGATGTGGATGCAGAAGATGGAGCTGATCCAAATCTTTGTAGTGAATATGTGAAAGATATTTATGCTTATCTGAAACCACTTAAGGAAGAGCAAGCCTGTCAAACCAAAATACCTGCTAGGTCGGGAAGTCACTGCAAACAGAGAGCCATTCTAATTGACTAACTAGTGCAGGTTCAAATGAAATTCCGGTTGCTGCAAGAGACCATGTACATCACTCTTCTGTTATTGATAGATTCAGGCAGAATAATTGTGTGCCCAAGAAAATGCTGCAGCTGGTTGGTGTCACTGCCATGTTTATTGCAAGCACATATGAAGAAATGTATCCTCTGGAAATTGGTGACTTTGCTTTTATGACTAACAATAGTTAGTCTAAGCACCAAATCAGACAGATGGAAATAAAGATTCTAAGAGCTTTGAACTTTGGTCTGGGTTGCCCTCTACCCCTGCACTTCCTCCGTAGAGCATCAAAAATTGGAGAGGTTGATGTTGAACAGCATATGCTGGCCAAATACCCGATGGAACTGACTATGTCGGACTATGAAATGGTGCACATTCCTCCTTCTCAAATTGCAGCTAGAGCCTTTTGCTTAGCACTGAAAATTCTTGATAATGGTGAATGGACACCAACACTACAGCATTACCTGTTTTACACTGAGGAATCTCTTCTTCCTGTTGTGCAGCACCTGGCTAAGATTATACTCATGGTGAATCAGAGGTCTACAAAGCACATGACTATCAACAAAAGTATGCTACATCTAGGCATGCTAACATCAGCATTCTACCACAGCTGAATTCTGCACTAGTTTAAGACCTAGCCAAGGTTGTGACAAACGTATAACTTGTACACTTGAGTTAGAGTACTATAATAGTAGCTGCAAATAAAATTGGCACCATATGCCACTTGTATATACTATACATTTACTTGATTTCTAATGAAGGTTGTGGCCATTTTGCTTTTAATAGCTTAACTCATCTAAATGTGGTTACTTCCTATTCTGGGGGTAACCTGTAAGTCATACTAAAAGCGTTTTTGTTTTTTTTTTTAAGCCCAATTTACTGTAGAGCACATGGGCAGCAAAGATGGTGCTGGAAGAGAGTAGAGTGGGCAGAGCCCAATTTGCCTTACGATCAGTGCATAACCAGCCCATGAAGGCTTAGGTGCATAATAAGGTGTGACCTTGACAGTGTTTGGTTCCCCTTCCTCCCCTGCCATGCCACCCACCCTTTTTGGCTTTAAAAAGGGCTGCTCTCTGTTAATAAACGAGTTTTCTACCTGCTTGAAAAAAAATCTGTTTTTGTTTTTAAGCTGCTTTCAGGTTACCAGGGACTCCAACTGATGTATATAATTGTTTATATACTTAACTGGAGTTTTTTTTATTAATAAGTTTTTTATTGTAAAATACCATACAGAGGGGTTACAATTACATGAGCAAGGTAATTGAGTACATTTTGAGAACATTTCTTAACAAGCATTGTTGCCTCTTCCTTTGTTTCCCCTTCCCATCCCTGCCCTCCCATCTCCCCCCCCACCCCCACCCCCTGCGCCAAAGTTGTAAAGTTCATTTTTCGACATAATGACTTGTACATCTCATTGTTGCAATGGGTCCACCTGTATCCCTATTTAAACAATTTGTTTTTGCCCTTCCCCTCCACAAATTATACCAATATCAAATACAGTGAAAACAGGGGTTATACTGTGGGGGAGCCCCAAGATAAGGACTCAAATTGTTTTTATTTCTTGCTATTGTTTCTAACATATTTAAACTTGACTGCTTTTAATGTACCTGGATTTTCCTTTTGTTATGGTAAAGATACATAAAACTAATAGTTCCATAGGACATAACTGCATGTGAGCTAAGTTATTTTGCCACCTCATCCCTAGTTCCCTGTGTTGTTTCTTCAGGTGCTTGCTGCTCTGCTTCTTTTTTTTTTAACCACTTTCTTGAGCTATCAAATTATCTTTTTTTTCACTTTCTCATTTTAAAAATCTAGTTTTCATTTCATGTATTTGTTTTGGTTTATTAGTTAGGAAAATAAAACAGGTTGTTCAAAACAAAAAAGTTAATTTGCCCAACCTTTCTGAACCTTATCTGCTTAAAGGGTATTGACAGATCGGGGTGCATCTGGTTCCTCTATCCTCTCTAAACATCTATACATATGAGTTGCTGTGAAGAGTTTTCGATGGGTCCATTTAGTACACAGTAATATTCCTTCTAGCGTGTAGGCCTTTCTGTGATTATTTATATGTCACAAACTATGGATATGCTATATGTAATGAAAATAGCTATAGCCCTACAGACTACATTTGTTTATTGCCCATACAATGCTCCTTCAATATTTCTGTTTTTTAAAAAATAAGTTTTTAATTGTAAAAATACTGTACAGAGGGGTTACAGTTACATGAGTAAGGTAATGAGTACATTTCCTATTGAGCATTGTTACCTTCTCCTTTGTTTTTCCCCTACCGTCCCCTCTCTCTCCACCTCCCCAACTCCTCCCGCCATCCCCCAACCCAGCCAAATTTGTAAAGTTCATTTTCAACATAGTGTCTTGTACATCTCATTGTTACAATAGATCAACCTGTATCCTTATTTCAGCATTTGTTATTTCCCTTCCCTCCTTAAATTAGAAAAATGTATATACAAGATGTAGGGCACTGGATTCAAATACAGTGAAAATGGGTTATACCGTGGGGGAAGAACATATCAAAGAAACAAAAATAATCACATAGTACATTATGTATACATTAAAAACAATAGCAAAAAAGAAAAAACCATTTGTGTCCCTATCTTGGGGTTCATTTCACTTAACATCATCTTACATGGTCATATGTACATAGCTTTTGCCTTTTTCTTCTTGTCCTAAACATATACTAGTTATTGCAAATAAGGGAAACCATGGGACCTATATTTCTTTGAGCCTGATTACTTTACTTAGTATAATTTTTCCAAGTCTTTCCATTTTCTAAAAAATGGAGTGATGTCATTCTTTCTGATGGAGGCATAGAATTCCATTGTGTGTGTGTGTGTGTGTGTGTGTGTGTGTGTGTGTATCACATTTTCTTGATCCATTCATGTACTGAGGGGCATCTGGGTTGGTTCCATATCTTAGCTATGGTAAATAAGGCTGTGATAAACATGTTGTGCTGGTAGATTTGGTATGACCTTGTCTGTGATCATTTGGGTAAATACCCAAAAGTGGGATTTCTGGGTCATAGGGGAGCTCTATGTAGAGTCTTTTGAGTAACCTCCATACTGCTTTCCAAAGTGGTTGAACAACTTTACACTCCCACCAACAATGCAGTAGGGTTCCCTTCTGGCCACATCCCCTCCAGCATCTGTTGTTTTTAGAGTTCTTGATAATAGCCATTCTAACTGGGGTGAGGTGGGATCCCAATGTTGTTTTGATTTGCATTTCTTTTATGTCTAGAGAAGTTAAGCATTTCTTTATGTGTCTATTGGCCATTCTTATTTCCTCTTCAGAGAAATTTCTTTAGCCCACTTATTGATTGGGCAGTTGTTTCTTTGAGGATTTGTTGTTGAGGGATTTAATTTTTTGAGTTCTAAGTATATTTTAGATATGAGACCCTTGTCCATTGTATGGCTAGTGAAGATCTTCTCTCAATCCATGGGCCTTCTATTGATCTTGCTAGCTATGTCCTTTGCCAGGCAGAAGCTCTGCAATTTCATGCAATCCCATTTGTTCAACCTTTCTCTGATTGGTTGTGTTTCTGGGTCTCTATTAAGAAAATTTCGGCCTGCGCCAAGGAGACCTAGGGTTTCTCCTATTCCATCCTTCAATGTTTTCAGAGTGTCTGCTTTGACTCCGAGGTCTTCGATCCATTTGGAGTTGATTCTGGGTTCAGGGTGATATTCAAGATCTCTTTATGGAATTATTTTCTTGATGCGATAGATTTCCCAAAGTGTATGTGTTCAGACAGAGTAAATAACTTTCTTAGTGTTGTCAGCAGTGTACACAAGTGCTTTTCTCTGCTTCTTTGTTAAATCTAAAAGTAGTCTGTCTTAAATGTTAGTGAATGTAACTAACAACGACTATTCTATCTCATTTGTTGTTTTAATTTATACTCCCATCTGTACATGCTATGTCAAACCAAGTTAAATAAATGGTTGGTCTTACCAATGTGAAAATAAAAATAGGAAGTTCAGAGGGTAGAGGTGATGGTGACCTACACCAACTTAGTTTGGACTGGGATGGCAACAGCAATCCTTCAACCTCTTGACTCAATGTCTGTCTTAAAAAGCTATTTAAATGCAAATTACCAGGCACCAGTGGCTCCTGCCTGTAATCCTAGCTACTCAGGAGGCTGAGATCTGAGAATCACAGTTCAGAGCCAGCCCTGCTCTTACCTCCAATTAACCACAAGAAAACCAGAAGTGGCAATGTGGCTCAAGTGGTAGAGCACTCACCTTGAGCTAAAGGGCTCATGGATGTGCCCAGGCCCAGAGTTCAAGCCCAGAACTAGCAACTTGTTAACTGGAAGTCAGGAAGTCAGCATTGAAAAGAATAAATGTAATCAAGCCTAAATAAAATTATCATCTCTTTTTAAGTATTAAAACTATTCCACATACCTTATTTCAAACAGTAATGCTTGCTTTATTTCTTTGTTTAGCACTAAATATTACAATGTATAATAATAAAAATCCTATGTGGTGTATTTAAGAAAAAAAAAAAAGCTATTTAAAGTTTATGCCTAATGCTGAGATCCATCTATTGATACGGGCAAGCTTTGGGCATGTATTTCTTTAAGTTGTACTTTTTATACTCCACAGTTCATGCTATGTAGTTGGCTATGGAACAAAGGAATATTTTTAATATTCATATGATAGAAGTTCTTTATAAATTCTGCAATTTAAATTGAAAAATAATATACATCAAGGGCATATTTAGCCTGAATTCTATCTACTGAGATGCAATCCTGTTGCTTTCTAGTACCATATGTTTGTTTTGCAGTATATATTAAAATGTTAAAATTGTGTTTGAATTTCAGCTGCTTTACATGCATTAGCTCTTTCTTGTGGAGTTAATACCATGTGTATTAGAGAATGTGGTTCAAAATTTGAAAGATGAAAATCCAAAGGAAACGAAGATTGCCAAAAGGGTTTATAGAACATGAAAGGAAATTTGACTTAACTACCACAAAGGTAGTTGGTTCTTAGCCTCTTTCAACAGCACTGTGGGAAGTAAACTTATTTACATGTTCTTAAGTGATTTCTATAAATGAGCAAATTAGCATGTTTGTTCATTATAAAAGAAGGTAGATTATTTTAGGACAGAGAATTGGAAGAAATAAAGACAATCCTGTGCCTCTGTGAATAGAAATGTAGTTGCCAATGATGAAAATTACAAAGAATTTGAGAAGCTATGGTGTGATGTTCATCGCGCTGAAAAATGAAGCTTGCAGTCAGGCATGGTATGCAGCACATACCCAAGGCTATGTGGCACAGATGACCTATTAAATTTCAGATACCGATTAAACCTTGATTGAAGCCCTTTGTGACAACTATAGAATATTTATGTGTTTATGGAAAGAAAAGCTGGGAAAGTTTTGAAGGTAGGGAAAATAGTGATCATTTATCTCTTCCTTAAGAAATAAAAAAGGAAATAGGCACATACCAGGTTATGATTGCACTGGTACTTTTATAATGCCTATGTCTGGCTCTTAATCTATTTATCATGCATTTAAACTTGGTTGTAGAAGTGATTCAAGTGTTAGAGTGCTAGCGTAGAGCTGAAGAGCTCAAGGACAGCACCCAGGCACAGAGTTCAAGCCCTACAACCGACCAAAAAAAAGTATAAAGCTTGGTTGTAAGAAGCTCAATAAAACTTGGGTGTGTATGGCTAAGCAATCACGCTCTGGATATGGTTGGGGTTTCAATCATCAGCCTACAATATATCAACTATATAGTCCTACAGAATGTTTATGTCACTCCATAATGATGACTTTGAGGGCAGGATGTTGTTCTGATAAGAAAATAAAAAACTTAAGAATTGATCAAAAGTTAAGATAATAAAAACATATCCCCTGAAAAGCTGTTTTCCACTAGCATATGTCTTTTTTAATTACCAAGTCTGACTAAAGTAAACTAAGAAAAAGTAGAAAGAGAGAGTGAATATAGAATTTCAGTTTTATTAAGTTCTGTTTTGAGGGGTGGGTTAACTATAATCCTATAAAACTATACTTAGTACTATGAAATCCTATTATAGATCCCAAATATAATAGCTCTTCAATAGTAAAAATTGTATTCTATACTACTTTTAATAAGATAATGCTTTAATAAGCATTGGAAAAATTCTAAGTGTAATATCAAGTAATGAAAAGTTGTAAGCTTAAAACATACCCCTGTGTAACTACTATTTGGTATTTTAATTAAAATATCTGAACTTAGTAATTTCAATGAGCAATTAGATAACTTCTCTGCCTAGAGAGGAGGGGAGGTTCTTAAAAATAAGTTCTTTCTTACTGTAGCATTTATGAATAAGAAAATGTTGATTTTATTAATATTCATTCTATTAAATAACGTTTATGCTAAGAAAAAATCTGAAATCTTAAAAAACGCATACTTCAAAGTGATGAAAATGTTGCTTTTCACCTTAAAAAAACCTCAAGATAGGTATTCAATTCTGTAAAGACTTGTAATTAGGACAAATTTTCAGTATTCCTAGGTAGTTGAGAAACAAGTTGTAACATAAGTCACATTAATTTCAAATATATATTTATGATGAAAATAGTCAAAATTTGAAAGCTTTGAATTCAATGATATTTCATAGTTTGTCTTCTGATCATTTTTGTCAGTTGAAATAAAATAAGGTGATAATAGTCCACAGAAACAATTTGTGGTTGATGAAATACAAATACTTTGGGATATAATATGAATTATATGTCTTTATTTTATATTATGTCTAAACACTGCCAATTCATCAAAACAGTGCCCAACTGTACACACATGGATTCAATTCAATTATTCCTCACTTTTGTTTGAGCCACACAAAAGTCTAGTTTTATACATGATTTTCACAAAAAAATATGAAGGGAGATTTACTCAAGCAGAAAAAGACCATTTTTTGTTTAACCATATATAAGCTTGGTTTACAGCTTTCAAATATTTGGCATGACATTTCAGTTCCATCCATTTGTGCATTTCATCAGAGTTCCACAAATTTTAAGTGTGGGTCTCATATGAATATATTTTGAACATTTTTCTACTTCATATTTTCTTAAGGCAAAGAATTACAATAAGAGAACACAGTTGTTTAAGTGTATATTTGATGATATTCTAGCAAAGGATGATGTCTTCAGCTGAGATAATTTTAATATGGTTTACAAGATACTGTTTGTTCTATTGGTATCAAAGCATTAATCTTGTTATTGAATGTGAAAGTAATAAAACTTCAATGGGCTAGGCACTGGTGGCCCATGCCTGTAATCCTAACTATCCAGGAGGCTGAGACCTGAGGATCACAGTTCAAAGACAGCCCAGGCAGGAAAGTCCATGAGACTCTTATCTCCAATTAACTATCAGAAAACTGGAAGTGGCATTGTGGCTCAAGTGATAGAGCACTCACCTTGAGCTGAAGAGCTGAGGGACAGCACCCAGCCCAGAGTTCAAGCTCTCTATCCTTGGTAGGGAGAAAGTCAGGGGCAGGATGTGGAACAGAAGGTGGAAGGAGGGTGGGCTCAGGTTGACTCTGGTGCAATGTAGTTGAAAACCCAGAGTCTCTCCATTCATAGAATATCATTTTCATATATTTTTCAACACAATACTTAGCAGAATTATACAAAATACATTTTGTTACAAAAACAAAATTTATAGAATTATGAACAGAAAACCTATCACCTACTCTAAAATTCCTCTAATACTTTAAAATTACTACTCTAATTACTCTAAAATTTACTGTAATAGTTTTGCATATGTATTTTCAGACTTATGTCATATTTTTATATATACATTCATATTATATATTCACATTATATATATATTCACATATTGTCATACTTAATATACTGTGAATATACATCTGTCAACACACTATAGGGGTTAATTGGCATATACCCAAATACTCTACTATGTTAATTTATAATTTTATTGCATGTTTAGATATTCAAAATATTTTATTTCTATATATAATCCCAACATAAACATATAATACATACTTAGGCTCACCCATTTATTACTGTAATGCTTATTCTGCAAAGTGGAATTACTGATTTCACAATAAATGCACATGGATGCTCTTGATACTGTCACATAACCCTGCATGAACCATATGTGCACTTTACCCTAAAGCATAGTAAAGTGATTAGATCCAAAGGGAAACTTGCTGAGACCAGATCAGGAAATGTGGAAGGAGGGAGAATGATGGAGGAGGTGACTCTGATCAAGATAATTCTGCCTGAATCATTGCTCTGAATTTCTAATATGTAACCAATATCCAGGGAGTCACAGAGTAGCAACTTATCAGTAGAACATCCTAATGATAACGAGAAAAAATCCTCTAGATATTGCAAAATATCCTCTGGGAACAAAGTTTCCTCTAGTTTAAAACCACTATTTTAATCTTACAGACAATGCACTTGTTACTAAATGTTCTTCACCATTTTTTATACATCATGACAATTATTTTCCCTTTCCATAGAAAATTTTGTTTGGGAGTTTTGTTTGGAAGTTAATAATTGTATTATGGATTTGCTACTTAGCTTTATGTGTGAATTCACCAAAAACCTCTTAATACATAAAAGACATCAGTTAATTTAATACACTAATCTTCTCAAGGAGTAATTGTCCTGTTCTAAAACATGGGCTAGTTGCTGACTTGTTCTGATACAAAACTATCATGTTGCTACTTCTTTTCCTTATCATATTAACAGCTTACTTTGCCTCATGAATCTAATAAAACCAATCACTTGCACTCATGAATAGTAGTTAGAAATTGCACTTGCATAATCAGAAGAGATGCCAAAATAATATTGGAGTAAACAAGTAACAGATTGGCTTTGTATTGGCATCAGGAGTTCAGTGCTAGTTCCATGCACTCATGATAGTTGAAATGTCAACAAGGATCGTACCTTCTCTCTTTCTGTGACTGACTCTGTACTCAAAGATGAACTCTTCATCGAAAGTTATAAAATAGCTACTGAACCTGGGCACTGGTGGCTTATGTCTATAATCTTGGCTAGTCAGAAGGCAGAGACCTGAATGAAATAAGGATAGTGGGTCTAATCGATACCATCTTGGCCACGTGGTGGATGATAGTGAATTGGGCTTAACTGGCACCATCTTGTTTTCTTGGCAGAGGCAGGGAAGTCTCACCCGCAGGTAATGGTCTTGCCTGAATTCCTAGCGGCAGGGGCAGGGACTTAGACAATAGGTTTAGACCTGCCAGTCCTGTACCTCGAACTCTTTTTTTTTTATTTATTTATTTATTGTGAAAATACTGTACAGAGGGGTTACAATTACATGGGCAAGATAGTGAGTACATTTCTTATCAAGCATTGTAGCCTCCTCCTTTGTTTACCCTTCCCATCCCTTCCCAGCCTCCCCCCCACCCCCCACCAAAGTTGTAAAGTTCGTTTTCTTTTTTTTTTTTTTTAAATTTAATTTAATTTTATTTGTGAACATACTGTACAGAGGAGTTACAGTTACATGGGCAGGATAATGCGTACATTTCTTACCAAGCATTGTAGCCTCCTCCTTTGTTTACCCTTCCCATCCCTTCCCAGCCTCCTCCCCACCCCCCACCAAAGTTGTAAAGTTCGTTTTCGACATGACAACTTGTACTTCTCATTGTTGCAACCGGTCCACCTGTATCCTTATTTAAATGACTTGTTTTTCCCCTTCCCCTCCACAAATTATACCGACATCAAATACAGTGAAAGCAGGGGTTATGCTGTGGGGGAGGGACATACAAAACAACAGAGAAATAATCTTACAAATGCTTTAGAAACAAATTCATGAAAGAAAAAAAATACATTTAAATACATAGCTTAGGGTTCATTTTCCTAACATCACCTTATCTGACCTTTTCTGGTTGACTCATATATATACTAGATATTGCAAATAAGGGAAACCATGGGACCTATGTTTCTTTGGGCCTGGCTTACTTCACTTAATATGATTTTTTCCAAGTCTTTCCATTTCCTAACAAATGGGGCAATGTCATTCTTTCTGATGGAGGCAGAATTCCATTGTGTATATATACCACATTTTCTTGATCCATTCATCTACTGAGGGGCATCTGGGTTGGTTCCATATCTTAGCTATGGTAAATAATGCTGCAATAAACATAGTCGTGCTGGTAGCTTTAGTGTGGTCTTGTTTGTAAACATTTGGGTAAATGCCCAAAAGTGGGATTTCTGGGTTATAGGGGAACTCTATGTGGAGTCTTTTGAGGAACCTCCATACTACTTTCCAAAGTGGTTGAACAAGTTTACACTCCCACCAACAATGAAGTAAGGTTCCCTTCTGTCCACATCCCCTCCAGCATCTGTTGTTATTAGAGTTCTTGATTTTTGCCATTCTAACTGGGGTGAGGTGGTATCTCAATGTTGTTTTGATTTGCATTTCTTTTATGGCTAGAGAGGTTGAGCATTTCTTCATGTGTCTATTGGCCATCCTTCCTTTTTCTTCAGAGAAGTTTCTCTTTAAGTCATTTGCCCACTTATTTATTGGACAGTTGTTTCTTTGAGGATTTGTTGTGGGGGGATTTAATTTTTTGAGTTCCAAGTATATTTTAGATATGAGACCCTTGTCCGTTGTATGGCTAGTGAAGATCTTCTCCCAATCCGTGGGCTTTCTATTGATCTTGCTAGCTATGTCCTTTCCCATGCAGAAGCTCTGCAATTTCATGCCATCCCATTTGTCCAACCTTTCTTTGATTTTTTGTGTTTCCGGGTCTCTATTAAGAAAATTTCAGCCTGCGCCAAGGAGACCTAGGGTTTCTCCTATTCCATCCTGTAATGTTTTCAGAGTGTCTGCTTTGACTTTTGAGGTCTTTGTTCCATTGGGAGTTGATTCTGGTGCAGGGTGATATATAAGGATCTAGCTTTAGTTTTCTACAAGTAGTTAACCAATTTTGCCAGCACCATTTACTGAAGAGGCTGTCTTTTCCTGTGACCCTGCCCCCCTGATCCTGATTTTATGTAGGCCCAGACCAGCTCAGATGCCATTGCACCAAGACTCCTGTCTCGTGTCTACTGGCTTCTGGCTCTCCTCCAGTCACCAAGGCAGCTCTTCAGCTCTTCATTGGAGTTGATCTGGTTTGTTGGCATTGTTTCTCTGCTCTTCCTTTGCTTTACTACTGTCATGGCCCAGTTTTCTAACAGAGTTAAGTGTGTTTGAAGGGCTGCTGGTCTTTGTGACAAAAATCCACCTCCGCCGGCTTTCTAGTAAAAATTCACAATTTGCCCTCTCAAAATGTGGCTTCTCTGTTGCGATGGAGTTCTCGAACAACACGAGGGTCACCGCTGGAGGGAAACCTGGGCAGGAAATTCTGTGAGACTCCAATTAACCTCGAGAAACCTGGAAGTGAACCTGTGGCTCCAGTGGTAGAATGGCTGCCTTGAGCAAAACAGCTCCAGGACAGCTCCCAGGCCCTAAGCTCAATCTCCAGTTTTGGCAATAGATGATACATACATAGATATGGATACATGGATAACAGCTGAATCTCAGATTTCCTTTCTGCCCACAGAGACCTGCCCTCAGAGCGGGGAACATGGGTGTGTGTGGTGATAAGGTAAAGGAGTTCTGGTAAGGTATATTGCTTCTTATGGGAAACTGTTATGTCTAGCTAACATCAGCCACACCTTGCTGAAATGAAAGGAAAGGTTTCAATGCAGTATTTCCTTAGATACTGTTATATGCAGTTTGCTTTCCTGAGGAACTAAAGGCTGGCTTTGCAGTGGGAAGCTAAGAGCTATTTGGTGTACAGAGATTCCTGAGAATGAGTGGATATACTTATTACTTTTAAATCCTACACTCTGAGAAATGTCTTTAGGTCATGCTATACTTAATCATTTTTTGGTATGAATTGTTGTGTTGAAAATAATGTTCCCTTACAAGTCAAAGTTGAAAACATTCTTTATTGTCTTTGGCTTTCTGTGTACTACTGAGAAGTCTCTTTAGTCATTCAGACTCCTGATTCTTTGTGATTTATAATACTCTCTTCCAGAAACCCTCCCCCCCACAAACCTTGCTGTTTCTTGTCTTTACTATGTTTCAACTTTAAATTTTACTACAGACATTTTGGTTTTCTTTTCCTCCTGTGTCCTAATCTGGTTTTGAAATGAGCTTAATGCTGGTTCATAGTATGAGTTTAGTAGCATTCCATCCTTTTCTAATTCATATAAATGTTTGAGAAATATTATTGTTGGTTCTTCTTTAAAGGTGTGGTAGAGTTCAGCAGTAAATCCATCTAGCCTTGGGATTTTGTTGTTGTTGTTGTTGTTGTCTCCATCAGAATTAAATGACATCAGTCTGTGATAGACCTCTGCAAAGCATTTCATCCACCGCAGCACACATTCTTTTTTGCAGGCCATAAACTTTATCTAAAAGAGATCAGATTTTTGGACACAAAATAAGTCTTAGCAAATGTAAGAAAATTGGAATAACTCTCTATCTGACCGCAGTGGAATAAAACTAGAAGGCAGAAGCAAAAAAAACACAGAATGTATTCAAACATGTTAAGACTGAAACTAAATGATGAGTGGGTTATTGAAGAAATAAGGTGGGAAATCCACAGGTTTCTAGTCTAATGAAAATGAAAATACAACATACTGGAGCTTTTGGGATACAGCAAAGGCTGTATTAAAGGTTTGTAGCTGGGGCTGGGAAGGTGGCTCAGTGGTAGAATGCTTGCCTTGCATGCATGAGACCCTGGGTTTGATTCTTCAACACCACATAAGCAGAAAAAGGCAGAAGTGGCACTGTGGCTCAAGTGGTAGAGCACTAGCCTTGAGCTGAAGAGCTGAGGGGCAGTGCCTAGGCCCAGAGTTCAGGCCCCACAACTGACAAAAAAAGGAGTTGTAGCTATTAATACATACATTATAAAAAACAGAAATCTCAAATAAATAGTTTAATTTTGTACCAGAAGCCCTTAATACAAAAAGAATAAATCAAATTCCAAAGTAACAGTTGGAAAGAAACAATAAAACTTAGGACAGAAGGTAATAAATTATAATTGAAAAGTTGGTTCTTTGAAAAGGTATGTAGTTTGATAACCTCTTAGCCCAATATAACTCAAAAGAGAAAAGACGCAAATTATTACAATTAGAGTTGAAAATGAGGATGTTCTAAAAAAATGGTGAAATTCATAAGATCATGAGTGAAAATATTGAACCCCGTTTTCAAATAAATTACAATGTCTAGAACAAATGGCTACATTTGACCTACTAGATTGAATCAAGAGGTTATAAACCATTGTTATTAATTTTTTTGCCATTTACTACTAGCCTTGGAATTTAAAAATGTGTTCAGTTTGCTATCTAGGTTTCCATGAATTTGTCACAACTTCTTCAGGTGATATTTAAGTATATCATATCTATGAAGAAAAGGAGCATTTTAATGTAAGTCAACCCTAGGTTGATTTCAGGGACTGCTTTGATAGGATTTTTGACAGGTATTTTCCTGAGTTGTTCAACTGACAAACATATGAGGATTATACATTTAATGATGCTTTATCTGTTCTTCATCTTGGTGGGTCAGATGCCTGCTACTTTGCCAGAGGAAATAAGCTAAACATGCAAAGATATAAAATATGCTTAAAATATGATTCCCCAGGGGCTAGTGGCTCACTCATGTAATCCAGCTATTCAGGAAGTTGAGATCTGAGGATTGCAGTTTGAAGCCACTCAGACAGAAAAGTCCCTGTGATATGATACTCTTATCTCCAATTAACCATTCAAAACCAGGAAGTAGAGCTGTGGCTCAAGGTGGTACAACTCTAGCCTTGTGGGGAAAAAATAAAAAAGCTCAAGGACCTCAAGGACAGTGCCCATGCTCTGAATGCAAGCCACACAACCGACAGGAAAAAAAGAGAGGAAGCTACGTATTATTCAGAGCTAATGTACTTTTGTATAACTTCTACCTTTTTCTTCTATACTTATTTTTCACATTGTCCATGATAAAGAATTTTTGAGCAATTTTATCACTAATTTTGAGTTTAAGTTCAGTGAGAACGATTGGATCCACTCAACTCTTTCAAGTGGAGAAGCACTGAGTTTAGTATAATTTCCATGGTTACAAAGCAACAGGAGACATAGGAAGAGACATGCACACAGTTCTCAAAGTACATTTGTTTTTGTTTTGTTGTCGATAGTGGGCAGCTTGAACTCGGTGCCTCGGTAAAATCCTTGAGCTCTTTTACTCAAGGCTAGCACTCTAGCACTTTGAGCCTCAGTGTCACTTCCGTTTTCTGGTGGTTAACTAGAGATGAGTCCCTTCTCAGGGCTGCTTTTGAAACACAATCCTCAGATCTCAGCCTCCTGAGTAGCTAGGATTACAGGCATTAGCCATCGGCAGCTGGCTTCAAAATACATTCTTATTTTCTAATATATACTTAGTGTGGAGAATCCTCTATCCAAGTTATTTTAACTAATTACATTGCATAATCACTAGGCAGCAGCCTTTAGTCCTACACTTAGTAATCAATCCAATCAAATTGCAATAAAAATTAACCATCATCTTACCTGATTAATTTAATAGAACAGAGACCGGTAGGCTTGAATATGAAGAGGAGTTAAATCCTGAGGTTCCTTTCTTAGTCATTGTTTGTAAATTATTGGGTTAGATAAACCACTCTAAAAAGATATGCTTGATGTTTTTCTCTCATATGTTGAATTTAGAGGAGAGAAAAAAAGAAAGTAAAAGGAGGCTATTAAAGATGTAGAGGGAGAAATAAGGGAATGGAAGAAGAGGATAGTCAATGGTAATAGAGGGGGTAAATATGATCAATGTACATTGTATCTAAGTATAAAAATGTCACAATGGAACCTATTATTATAGAATTAATATACACTAATAAAAATTTAATTATGCACAAACAATTTATAAGATCATAATAAGCCTGAACTATTTGATTTTCATGTCAAGATTCTAACTTTGCTGTTTATTGGTTCTGTAATCCTAATGCAGTTACTAAATTCTTCTACATTTAATTTCTTCAATGTCAATAATATAGCCTACATTGTTAAAAGTCTAGACTCTCAATGACTAGATAATGTATCAATAATTGAAGTCATGTATGATTCAACTAGTGGTGTGTAATATCTGATAAGCAAGTTATTGAACATCTCAGAATAAATATTTTGAGAATGGAAGCAACCAATACTTGTTCAGTGAGCATATATTGTATGTAGTGTGTACTGTTGGAACATTATTATATATATTTATCTCATTTAATCTTTTTTTTTGGGGGGGGGGGTCCGGTCGTGGGGCCTGAACTCTGGGCCTGAGCACTGTCCCTCAGCTCTTCAGCTCAAGGCTAACGCTCTACCACTTGAGCCACAGCGCCACTTCCGGCTTTTTTCTGTTTGCTTATGTGGTGCTGAGGAATCGAACCCAGAGCCTCAGGCATGCAAGGCAAGCGCTCTACCACTGAGCCAACTTCCCAGCCCTCTCATTTAATCTTCATAACAATTATCTTAAGGACAAATCTCAACTACTTGCTGTTATTAAACCTTGGATAATATCAAACCTTTTGATATAATATTAAAATGTGGCTTAGTTTATGCATTCTCAAACAAAAAGTTTTATTCTCAAAATATTCTCTGTTCCTCAGTCTTTATTCATTACCATTGTAAAAATATCTTATCATTTCTTATTGATTTGAATATTTCTTCTGATGCTGAGTCTGAGTGCCCTATGTTGATTTAGGGCTAGTAAATACGTATCTATCCATTTTAACTGTCAGGAAATCCATGTTATTGATTTACTAGTTAGCAGGTATAGTAAGAAGGGATGTGATTTATACAGGTCATGTTGCAGCATTATTATTTATCTTCAAAAGCAAACCCATTCATTGTACATGTATTTAACTAACAAAAGAACCAATGATATCAAATTCCTCCATCTCATCCTGAAAAGCCATCAAATGTAACAGAGATTTATTTTAAAATTTCACATTAAATCACATATGGCTTTACTCTTTAAAAAGGCAAGGTCTGCATATCAGTGTCAGAATCTGACATGGATGAAAGATGAAGCCATTCATGGTTGCCAGAGAATATTAATTACGTGGCTCCCAAGAGTAGAATTGGTGTTATCTATGTGTCCACCTTACATAAAGCCTTGCAGCAAAGGCATAGAAAACCAAAGGTCCTGCAGTTGTATGAATATGACAAGTCCAAAATGATTTGAGAGTGGAAAAAGGAGAATTATTGATTTTGAAGTAGTTTGATATGTCAGTTCTAGCCTTAGCCAAATTCAATCTTTTAAGAAAAATGGAGAATTGAGACACAGAATAAGTTAAATTAATCTGTCACTCTCCCTCCCATTTCTGGCTAAACTTGTATTTTCTTTGAAGATAGTTGACTGACAATGCAAAGTAAATGTTTCATAAACTTGATTAGACAAATTATTGGATAAAGAATGCAAGGCAATTTGGTGTTTAAAAGCATTTAAGCCTGAAAAACCTATAAAATTATAAAGACAAGCAACACAAAATAAATTGCTTTTTTTAGCTTGCAGATAGCATGAAAATGGAATTACCAAATTATGTCAGAGTTTTACTATAAAGCATCAAGGCATCTTGGGAATCAAATTCCTTGAGCTCTCATGTACTACTCACAGAGCAAAATTTCTAAGGATTGAAGAGAATACATCTTTCAAATCTTTATCTTTTATTGGTTCCATAGCCCACATAAATCTCAGTAAATGACAGAGCCAGCAAGAAAATAGGAGAGATCTCTCCACTTTCTGCCCCACTATGCATTGGTGCATTCACTTCTATATACTCCAGTTAGAAGGGAAGATCCGTCCATCTGGTTGATTCTCTGGTGGTCTATATCTTGTGTCTTCCTGCCACGTTGGGTTTCTCAGGCCATTCATGATCCCCTGCTCTTTATTTTTGTCACTAGTCTCTCTCTCCACTGATTCCTTTAAGAATTATGAACAGGGCTGGGAAGGTGACTCCGTGGTAGAATGCTTGCCTTGTATGCATGAGACCCTGGGTTCGATTCCTCAGCACCACATAAGCATAAAAAGCCGGAAGTGGCGCTATGGCTCAAGTGGTAGAGTGCTAGCCTTGAGCTGAAGAGCTGAGGGACAGTGCCCAGGCCCAGAGTTCAGGCCCCACAGCTCTCCAAAATAATAAATAACAATTGTGAACATCCACACAACACATATTTATTACTTAGCAATAGAGCTTACTTTCAGCATTGAGTGAAATAGAAAATAAAAACAATCTACTCCTGTGGAAGTTAAGATTGAGTGAAGGAAAAAAAGATAAAAATATTGTATCAGATTCAATAGGCAATAAGGGATTTACTCTTAAATAATGTACTCTAGAAAGGTTTCCCTGAGAAGGTAATATTAATATTTGTACAAAGATTTATAAAAAAAAATATCCATACAAATTGTTCACAAATGGCTGAGGGTTCTTTCACTCTCTTCTGGCAAAAGTTTGTAAAAAAAAAGAGTAGTTCACTTGAGATTCTCAGGGCTGGGCCTTTGAATTTGGGAGGCTTATGAGCTGGGTGTTTAAAGCTATACAGAAATGTATTAACTGAAGTATGATATTTTCAGGGGAGAATTCAAACTTTGTGATTCCTTAGAAAAACGAACTCACAGTCCAGCAAGATGAACACCAGAAAACTGACACACAAAAGGTATGGGAGGGAGGTCACGGGGAGAAAGATAAGGAAGGAAGAGAGGAAGATGGAGAAGGGCAGTCATAATATCAATGCATAGCCTATGAAATTCGGAAAGTGAGGGAGGAAGAGGGTTGGGAGGGACGGGAGAGGATGATGAAGGAGGTGACCACGATCATTATAAACGGATTTGTGGAATGGTAACTCCTTTGTACAATTACTTAAAGGTACTAAAAATGTAATTAAGACAGAAAAAAGCCACAGGCTTATAGGTCTGAGAAACAGACTTATAACTCTAGGTTTCCAAAGCTAGAGACCTTGGGTTCAAGGATTTCACAGCCAAAGCCCTACTGTTCTCAGCCTTGAGTGTCATCAACTTTGAAGCTGAAATGTCAAAGCCAGAGGCTTATAGCTCTAAGCCTTGAGAACCAGAGACTTGTGGCTCTAGAGTTCAGGGAATTCTTGGTCTTATGATGGTCAGTCTTGGAGGAAGATATACAAAACTATTCCTATGGTTTGATCATGGCTTTTCTCAGTGCTGTAGTCTGAGGAGATTGTCCCAGACTTACTCTCATATTCTACAATAGCCATGATGATATTTTTGCCTGTGAGTAGTTACTAGTTTGGGGGATAAGGCCAAAGGAATTATGCCATCTTTCAGAAATCACCCTGAGTCTTAGTAAATGACAATATAACGGAAAAGACATTCTATTTGATTAGTATTTTATATAAACAAGTCTGTTAAAAATTTTTGAAAAGCCCAATTTAAAGGAATCTCAATTTGTGAAACATAGATACTCATGAACACATAAAGTATCTCACACTACGTTCTATCTTTTCCGGCTTTATGTGAGAGTATTAGAAATGATTTGTCAGTATATGGGAATATTTTCTATCTGGATTCAATCTTTGGCTATTCTTTCTTTTATTCTCTGCCTTTTGAGTATTGCTGAGGAACTGTGAAGGGTCATTAAGATAAACGATGGCCTTTTAAGAATTTGTTTTTAGGATGTTCTTTAACATGCACTGTAAACATGTTCTTTTCCATGTTTTTCACATTCATAAGCATGATCTGAGACAGGTACATTTCTTACATCCTTTCCATAAATTAGATATATGGTAGAACTTGCCAAAGACTAGTTAGAAATTGTTGGAGTTGAGTCTTCTGTTCAGCTCTGTGTAGGAACAAAACAATACTGACTATTATCAGGTATTACCTCATGTTATAAGTCACCACATGTCTAGTAAGTTACACTGATGTGATGCTGGAGATGAAGACAGAAATTGAAAATTATCCAAGTTTGATCCAAAACTCGAAGTCCACCCAGTACATCCACCAAATTTGTGGGAGGTACATTTTATATCTGTATCTATATCTATATCTATATTCTCCTGAATTTCAAGGACACTAGTTTGTTATGTTGTTATACCTTATTGACCTTAGGAGATTATGTAACACTACAAATTAAATTCGCATACCCACTCGAATATTTATACAAATTTACAAAGCTCATATATCTACTGCATCTCTTTTGTTCTAGGTCAGAGACTGGGGCTCAAACTTGGTGCCTGACATTTTTACTCATTAGCTGGTGTTCTACCAACTGAGCCACACCTCCAGCTCTCTACTGCATCTCATTCAGACTCAGTCAAGATTCCTGGATTCAGGTGCAGAACTTGACTTCTAAGGAAAAGAACCATGACAGTAAACATCAAACCTTAACAAAGTCTTAATCACAGTGTGAAGTCACCTTTGCCTGTTGTTGTGGCTGCCATCCATTCTAAGATGATAGTGCATAGTATGGGAAAGTTGGTGAAATTTGCAAGACTTATACAGCATTCACATGGCAGAGAAAATCACAATCAATCTGCCTTATATTGTCCTAGAACCTCATAGTATATTGGGTATATTGGGTGACAGACTTGAGACATGGCAGTGGGGTTTGTCAGAACTATCTAGGTATCATGGAGTAATTGATGTGATTCATGACGGATTTTCAAGAAAAATTCAAAGTCAGACCTAAATGAGAAGAGAGAAGAAAGCCTTTGTAACAATAATTGATCCAAAACTCTCTCTCTCTCTCTCTCTCTCACATATACTCACACACCATCATTTTTGTTGCTATTACTATAATTATTATTTTTATTATTAGTATTATTGGAGACGTTAAGGAGAGAGATTGAAATGTGAAGGAAACATTACTTAGCAGTGAAAACAGAGTAGAAGTACACGAACAGTGGGGTCTCTAATGGTGAAAGAACGAAAGTATTACTGTATAAAGGAAATGGTTTTATGTTTTCTATTCAGTCTCCTTTGATCTCTCTTTTTGTCATGGCCCTATTAAACTCTAAACTGCCTTTCTCAATAGATTGATTTGCCAAACCATAAATGTATTGTCTAAGAGATCCACATTATTTACTATAATTCAAATATCTGTCAAAATAAAATGTTAAGTGCCTCTCCAGCTAGAAGAGTCTCTTTACACTATGAAAGAAATGGTAATTAAAGAGACTCCCCACTGGATTCCATTGATCTTTCACTGGAGATTAAAATCTTTTCTGTAAGAAATCAGAACCAACATAACAAGTCACTAGGATATGAGTATATGATTTCAAGAGCTTATTGCAAAATGAGGATAGTAGATAGTAGACCATAAAGCATTAAATATTCGTGTCAAATTGACTTAATTATTAAGAAAAAAATTGTACAGTGTCATATGTTATCTCTTAATCTATAATCAAGGTATATAAATTATATGTGTGCTACAATGCTTCTAGGTTTCCAGTACTAAACTAGTATTATACATATATTAATTGTACCACATAATTGCCTTCATTATGATATTTTATACATTGTATAATATACTTTGATCATATTTACCCTATTACTCTTTCTCCCTCTGGTCCTATTCTACTTGCCAAATAGTTTCATTTATACCTTCATATATTTTAATCTATATTCTACAGATTAAAAATGTAGTATTTGGATGATTTCACTTATCATGATGATCTCCACTTCTATTTTCCACAAATGACATAATTTCAACTTTCCTACTGGCCAAATAATATTTCATTGAGTATATAAACCACATTATCTCAATGTACCTATTGATAAGCATCTAGATTGATTCCATGACTTGGCTATTGTGAATATTGCTACACTAAATGTGTGTGCAGGTATTTCTAATACATACTAACATGAATTCATTCAGAAATACACTCGGGAGTTGTATCTTCAGATCATATCATTGTTCTATTTTTAGCTTTAGCTTTAGTTTTTGGGTTTTTGAGGAACCTCCACAGGGATATCCATCTTGCATGGGCTAATTCATAGTCCCAGCAATGTACAAGGCTTCCTTTCTCCCTTGCATCCTCACCAGCATTTGATATCTGTATTTTTAATAATGTTTTTATTATCTTTAAGTAGTTGTACAAAGGAGTTGCCATTCAACAAAGTTTATGAATAGAATGCTTGCTTGTCTTGTGTTTTTTTTTTTTTTTTTTTTTTTTGACTAGGGTCATTGTAACTAGTGTAAGATGGAATCTTAATGTAGTTTGGATTTTCATTTCCCTGGTGGGTAAGGATTGCAAAAAGGTTTTCATGATTTTTTGTCATTTGTATATATTTTGAAAACTATCTGTTCAATGTATTTCCTCATCTAAGAATTGCATTGTTGTTTTTGGTGTTTTATTTTCTAAGTTCTTTCAATATTCTGTATATTATCCCTTGTTAGTAGAATAACCAGAACAAATTTTCTCTCATTCTGTACTTTGTCTCTTCACTCGACAATTGTTTTCTTTGCTCTGTAGAAAAATTTTAATCTAATGGAATCCCATTTTTCAATGTTATATTACCTGAAATTTTTACATTCCCTTCAGAAAAATGTCACCTATGTGTAAAGCAAGATATTTTTCTTTTGTCTTTTTCTGGTAATTTCAAGTATTCAGGTCTTAAATTAAGGTCTTTGATTCATTTTTTAATACTTTTTACATGGTGAGAAACAGGGATGTATTTGCATCTGTATGTGAATACCCCTGGCTTTATAACTGGTTCTCTATTCTATTCTGCTGGCAAGTGAGTGTGTAGTGGTGGTGGCGGTGGTGGTGGTGGTGGTGGTGGTGTGTGTATGTGAACATTTGTTGTTTTTGTTATTATAACTCTGTAGTATGTATGTCTTTAGAAGCATGTAGTGTGATACAGATGAGTTCTTTTTGCTCACTCTCTCTCTCTCTCTCTCTCTCACTCTCTCTCTCATTCATACTGAGGCTTGAACTCAGGATCTGGACACTGTCCCTGAGCTTTTCTACTCAAGGCTAATGTTCTACCACCTGAGCCACAATCCCACTTGTAGCTTTCTTCTGGTGGTTAACTAAAGAATCTCACAGACTTTCCACCTGGGCTAGCTCTGAACCATGATCTTCAGATCTCAGCTAGGATTACAGGTGTGAGTCACCAGCACTCAGAATTCTTTCTTTCTTTTGTCTTATTTTTCTGGCTACAAATTCAAGCACTGTGTTGAATAATAATGTATAGAGTGGGCACTCTTGTCTCATTCATGATAAATTCGAGGAAACATTTTCAGTTTTCCCTGTTTAGAGTAATGTTGGTTTTAGATTTGTAATATATTGTCTTCATTGTGATGGGGTATCATCCTTGTGCTCTGAATTGTTTTAGTGCTTTCAGCATTGATGGGTGTCAAATTTTATCAATGCTTTTTTTCCCTCTATTCAGATGATTATGTGGTTTTGTTTTTTTCTTTGCCAGTCCTAGGACTTGAACTCAGGGCCTGAGCACTGTCCTTGAGCTTCTTTTGCTCAAGACTAGCATTCTACCACTTGAGCCAGTGCCACTTCTGGCTTTTTCTGTTTATGTGGTACTGAGGATTGAACCCAGGGCTTCATGCATGCTATGCAAACACTCTACCACTAAACCACATTCCAAGCCCTTATGTGTTTTTTTTCTTTGGTTCTATTTGTATGCCATATTACATTTATTGCTTTATAAATTTTGAATTTTCCTGCCTGGGCTGGCTTTAAACTGTGATCTTCAGACCTCAGCCTCCTGCGTAGCTATGATTACAGGAGGTAAGCCACAGCACCCAGCAGATCTGGAATTTTTAAACTATGATTAATACGCCAAGTGTCTTAATAGGATACAACATACAAGAACATATGGATAAATTTTTGAAAATTCAAAAGTATTAAGAAGCGAAGAAAGAAGCTCTAAGTTTTATGTGTTTTCTGAAAAGCCAAAGAAAACACACCGTAATAATAATAATAATAATAATAATGACTTGAAGGAACTACAAAAGGTTCAGTGAATGTATAGTATGTATACCAGGAAAATAAGTCAGAGGAAGAAGCAACATTTCAAACAAGGAGGACAGAAAACTTCCCCAAAACAAATGTCAGAAACCACAATACATATCTAGGAATATGGGAAAGTAATAAAGACAAATAATAAAAATATATCCTAAAACAAATTACCTCACCTAGGAATATCATATTGAAACTTTTGAAAAATAAAGATGAGGAAAGCATCTTCAAAGAAGATAGAGAAAACTACATTTCCAATGGATAGATAACAATTAAAAAGTTCATCCAATTTTCCTTCAAAACCATGCAAGCAGGAAGAAACTGGTGAAATAATAAAAGTTCTGAAACAGATAAAAAAAATCAAGTATGGATTCAGTACACTATAAAATTCTCCTTCAAAAATACAGAAATTAAAACTTTCTTCGACAAATTTGAAAGAATCAGGAAAGTCTCTTATCAGAAAAACCAAAAAAAAAAACAAATACAATCTTAACAATACAAAATGAATAACTGATTTTAAAATGGACAAAAGACTTGAACGAATGCCTTATCAAAGATTAAAGATGGTATGCAAGAATATAAAAAGACGTTCAATTGAAAATTAAAACAAGTATGAGATACAGCAGTACGGGCAATGCTAAATGCTAGCAAGAATATGGAAGAACAGATACTCCCATTTGTTCCTAGTGAGGATGCAAAATGATATAGTCACATTTAAATAGTATTCGAGAGTTTCTTATTAAACATACTCTTACCATACAGTCCATTAATCTCACTCTTTGTATTTACCTAAGTAAGTTGAAAGGTTATGTCTCCCCAAAAACTTGTACACTGATGTTTATTGCAACTTTATTCATAATTGATGAACAAAGATGTCTCAGAAGGAGAAGGGATAAGTTTTCCAGACAATGGATTATCACTTAGTGTTAAAAATGGAATGAGCTGACAAGCAGGAAAGGGCATGGAAGAGTGTTAGAGGTAGATTAGTAGGTGTAAGAAGCCCATCTGAAAACCCTACAGACTGTATAACTTGAGCTCCATGACACTCTAGAAAAGGCAAAAACATGGCTATAGTGAAGATCTGGGTAGCTCCAGAGGGTGAAGCTGTGGGAGCATTGAATAGTGAGAGCATGGTGGATTTGGAGCAATGAAACCATTCTGTAAAACAATGTGAAATACTTGTCATGAATTTTCAAGAACCTTTCAAACACCAAAAATGTTCCCTAATATGAACTGTAAAGTTAGGTAATAATGAAGGGAATTTAATTATGAAGAAAATACAGTATTATCCAAAAAAGTAGAGATGGGCATGTTGGAATTTGTAAACACATCCTTATTTGTTCCTTGTAAGAGATGGTCTTTAAACAGTAGCACAGATATAGGTTAAAAGATTAGTATGGAAAATGTACCATATTCATCATAGCCTGGCTTATTCCTTACATCAAATTTAGAAGGCTTTGAGGCAGAAATATTACAAAATATACTGATTTTCATAATTATATATAATTCCTCAAAAAGGTATGTCTTATATCTTCTTCCCTATGCAGATATTTATTCTAAAAATATTTTTCAACCTCAGCCAGGTGCCGTATTGAATCTTAGCTACTCAGGAGGCTTAGATCTGAGGATCATGGTTCAAAGCCAGCCCAGGCAGGAAAGTCCATGAGACTCTTTTTTTGTATGTGTATATTTTTTTCTGTAAAGATACTGTACAAAGGGGTTACTGTTACATGAGCAAGGTACAATGAGTACATTTCTTATCAAGCATTGTTGCCTCCTCCTTTGTTTTTCCTCTACCATCCCTTCCCTCCCACCTCCACAGCCCCAGGCTAAATTGTAAAGTTCGTTTTCAACATAGTGTCTTGTACATCTCATTGTTACAATGGGTCAACCTGTATCCTTATTTCAGCATTTTGTTATTTCCCTTCCCTCCCCAAATTAGAAAAAATTTATATATATACAAGATGCAAGGCACCAGAATCAAATACAGTGAAAACAGGGGTTATAGCATGGGGGAAGAACATACAAATAAAACATATTGTATATTATACATACATTAAAAACCACAGCAATAAAGATAAAACCTCTTGTGTCCCTATCTTGGGTTTCATTTCGCTTAACATCATCTAATATGGTCACATGTACATAGCTTTTGATCTTTTCTGCTTGTCCTAGACATATATTAGTTATTGCAAATAAGGGAAACCATGGAACTTGTTTCTTTGGGCCTGCCTTACTTCACTTAATATAATTTTTTCCAAGTCTTTCTATTTCCTAACAAATGGGGTGATATCATTCTTTCTGATGGAGGCATAGAATTCGATTTTGTGTGTGTGTGTGTGTGTGTGTGTGTGTGTGTGTGTGTGTGTGTGCGTGTGTGTGTGTAGCACATTTTCTTGATCCATTCATCTACTGAGGGGCATCTTGGTTGGTTCCATATCTTAGCTATGGTAAATAATGCTACAATAACCATAGTTGTGCTAGAAGCTTTAGTATGGTCTTGTTTGTGATCATTTGGGTAAATGCCCAAAAGTGGAATTGCTGGGTCAGAGGGGAGCTCTCTGTGGATTCTTTTGAGGAACCTCCATACTGCTTTCCAAAGTGGTTGAACAAGTTTACACTCCCACTCACTATGCAGTAGGGATCCCTTTTGGCCATCTTCCCTCTAGCATCTGTTATTAGATTTCGATTATAGCCATTCTAACTGGAGTGAGTTGGAATCCCAATGTTGTTTTGATTTCCATTTATTTTATGTCTAGAGAAGTTGAGCATTTCTTCATGTGTCTATTGGCCATTCTTATTTCCTCTTCAGAGAAGTTTTTCTTTAAGTCATTAGCCCTCTTATTAATCAAGTGGTTGTTTCTTGGAGGATTTGTTGTTGGGGGATTTAATTTTTTGAGTTCTAAGTATATTTTAGATATGAGACCCTTGTCTAGTATGGTCTAGTGAAGATCTTCTCCCAATCTGTGGGCTTTCTATTGATCTTGCTAGCTATGTCCTTTACCATGTAGAAGCTCTGCAGTTTTATGCAGTCCCATTTGTCCAACCTTTCTTTGATTTGTTGTGTTTCTGGGTCTTTATTAAGAAAATTTCAGCCTGTGCCAAGGAGCCCTGGAGTTTCCAGGGTGTCTGCTTTTACTTTGCCAACTCTTCAATGAAATTGAAATTGAAAGTTCACTATCAAATTCCTTCTATGAAGCTATCATAACCCTCATCCCAAAACCAGGCATGGACTCATCAAAGAAAGAGAACTATAGACCCATTTCTTTGATGAACATCGATGCAAAACTTCTCGATGAAATTTTGGCCAATCAACTTCAACAACTCATCAAAAAAATCATACATCATGATCAAACAGGATTCATTTCAGGGATTCAAAGCTTGTTCAATATACACAAATCAATTAAGACAAGTCATCACCTCAACAAGAGTAAGGATAAAAACCACATAATAATCTCAACAGATGAAGAAAAAAACAATCAACAAGATCCAACACCCCTTTATGATGAAAGCACTGGAAAAACTAAGAATTCATGGAACATTCCTCAATATAATAAAGGCTGTGTATGACAAACATACAGCCAGCATTATACTTAATGGCGAAAAGCTAAAGCAATTTCCTTTAAACTCAGGAATGAGACAATGTTGTCAACTCTCTCCACTGCTCTTTAACTTAGTATTAGAATGCCTAGCTACAGCAATAAGACAAGATGCAAACATAAAGAGGATCCAAACAGGAAAAGATGAAATAAAACTCTCCCTCTTTGCAGATGACATGATCTTGATTTAAAAAATCCCATGGATTCCACCCCCAAATTACTCTAGTTGATCTGAAACTTTGACAAAGTAGCAGGGTATAAAATTAACCCTCAAAAATCAGTGGCTTTTCTGTATGCCAACAATGAGAAGAGCTCAGCTGAAACCATGAAAGCAACTCCTTTTGTAATAGCCCCACGAAAACATAAAATACCTAGAGGTTAATTTAACTAAAGAAGTGAAGGACCTCTATGATGAAAACTTTAAAAACTTAGAAAAGGAAATTAAAGCTGAACTAAGGAAGTTGGAAAAACCTCCCATACTCCTGGTTTGGGAGGATTAACATTGTGAAAATGGCAATACTGCCAAAAGCTATCTACAAATTCAATGTGATACCTATCAATATTCCAACCTCATTCTTCAATGAAATAGAAGCAATCCAAAAATTCATATGGAACAATAAAAACCCCAAATAGCAAAAACAATCCATAGCAGAAAAAACAGTGCTGAAGGAATATCAATACCAAATTTCAAACTCTACTACAAAGCCATAGTAATCAAAACAGTTTGGTACTGGTACAAAAACAGACCTGAGGACCAGTGGAATAGAACTGAAGACCCAGAAGTGAACCCACAGACCTATACCTTTGATAAGGGAGCCAAAAAAATAGAATGGAAGAAAGATAGCCTCTTCAGTAAATAGTGTTGGCAAGATGGTTACACACTTGTAGAAAACTAAAGCTAGATATTTATATATCACCCTGCACAAGAATCAACTCCAAATGGATCGAAGACCTCAAAGTCCATGAGATTATTACCTCCAATAAACCACCAGAAAACCGGAAGTGGTGCTGTGGCTCAGTAGTGGAGCACTTGCCTTGAACTGAAGAGCTGAGGGACAGTGCCCAGGCTCAGAGTTCAAGCCCCATGACCGACTATATATATATATATATATATATATATATATATATGTATATATATATATATATACATATATATATATATATATACTCGTGTGTGTGTGTGTGTGTGTGTGTGTGTGTGTGTGTGTGTGTGTGTGTGTGTGCGTATGTATCAACCCCAAATCCATGTCACCATTGGTTTTGGAGAACCCAATGTGAGAGAGCAAGGTTGATTCAACATAAAAATTATTTTTTAATTAGAGAAAAAAAAGAAATACACAAAGAGATTAGATTCTTACCAATTAACTATTTGATAAAAGCTGTTTGAAAAAAGCTAGTACCTGTTTGTGATTAAAGTGAAAAGTTGAACAAACTGTTCCATTCTTCTATCCATACCTACCTTCAACTGTGAATGGCAATTAGAGCAACTGGAGTCAGAAAAGGGCATAATGAACACAGGATACCTCTCAGATGGAAATGTAAACTGGCCCACTAAGCTTGTCACCTGGACCTGCAGAGGACTAAAAGTGACAGGAATTGAAAGTTAGTAATAGGGTAGAATGATGAGACAAACCACTTTGTCCTTGGGCCCAACTGCAGCAACAAGAGTTATGGATAATCCCAGTAAAGGCTATTATTTTACCTCTAGATATTATGGTCACCCCGATGCTGCACAGTAGAGGAAATAGAATGCAAAATATACTTGGTCAGATCAATGAACTGGGAAGGAAACTAGTGGAAAATATCCTGTTCTGTCCACTTTCTAGATCTCTTTATTGTATTTTTTTCCCTTTATGCACCTTTGTCTCCAATGGACAGTTCTTATAACTTTTCTTCATTCTATTGCCCTCAGATTGCAGGAGCCAATTGCGCAGAGACTGGAGATGGCTGAACTTCACATCCTTGCAATTGTCAAGCCTACACCTTTACAAATTCCTGTGTCCTTGATGAACAATGGAACCTGTGGCAGAATAAAAGCCAGGCTTCTTTGCCTCCATTCACAATGAAGTGGACTTCAGACTCGGTAGTCTCTTGCTGCACCAGACTGAAGCTCCCTCTGGCTTGGCTTTTTTCTCCTCTCCTATCCTGCTTTTCCCATTTCCTTCTGCTTTCTCTGGGAAGTATTGCCCACATGATAATCCTTATTTCAGTGGTCTGCTTTTGGAAGCTCACCTTAAGTACTTTGTTGGGAGGTCCTGTAATACCTTTTTGAATTTAAATTACTCAGGATGGGCAAGGCTGAATACTAAGTCTGTCTTCCCTGCTAGTGTATAAACTTCATCCGTGGAGGGCCTGGGCTGACTGTCTACTTCCTTATCCTTAGTATCTAACCTACTGTGTGACACATAGGTTCAAATAATTGTTGGGTGATAACTGAATTAAACCAAGATTGGCGAGATTCGAGAATTGTGACAAAGTTGCATTTAAAAAAACCACAAAAGTGAATAGATTTTACATGGATTTAAGAAATTAGGATAGAAAAGTAAGCTATAATATTGAAACTATTGAAGTCCTTAAGAATCCCATTGCCACAGAGTGTTAGAGGCTCACACTTGTAATTCTAGCTACTCAGAAGACTGAGATCTAAGGATTGCGGTTTGAAGCCAGTCCTGCCAGGAAAGTCTGTGAGACTCTTACCTCCAATAACCACCAAAAAAAACAGCCAGAAGTTGAGCTGTGGCTCAAGTGGTAGAGTGCTAGCTCTGAGCAATAGAGCTCAAGGACAGCATAGGCCCTGAGTTCAAGTTCCAGGACAAACACACACACACACACACACACACACACACACACACACACACACACACACACACATATGAAAAGACAAGAAATGATCAATAAAAAGGGTAAACTAGGGACCAATCACTGTTGAGAACTAAAATTATCTTAGTCATTTTCCTTTCAGAATCCATCCTTACAGCTATGATGCAATGAATGATGTTAGAATACCAATTCCTTGTACATTGTCAGTAAAACACAGTATGTGCTATGAGCCCCAGATCACCATGATTGTGCTCACATCTGCTACACCAGTTTATAGCAGCAAATGGTTCGTGGTCTTTAGAAGTACAGGAGAGAAAACCTGCACACTACCCTTGGTGAAGGAGCTTGTCAGTCCAGGCTCTGTCACTTTTCACCACAATGCTACAGGAAGAGTTTCTGAATACTTTGGGGACAAAGAACATGGAGGAAAATAGCAGATTTTTTAAAAAATCAGTCTGTTCCCTGTGCTGGCTTGCTTTGAATTTTAACTACCACATTGAACCAACTCCAATTTTTGGTTTAAAAATCATTTTCGTTGTTGAAGTCTTCTTCCTCTGTGAGCTGAATACACTTCACCCAATGTAAGTGCCAATTTAGGGCTATAACATGGAAAAAGATGTGTTCAATAATCATGAGACCTTGCCTCTAACTTGTACCATCTTTCCTTTGGGAGATAAAGAAACTTTACTCCAGATAAAAGACATTAGGCTCTTTGCTGTGAGTTGAATAGATTCCTGAAGAGGAAAAGTCAGTGTACATTGTCTGCAGAGATGTCTTTTTTTTTAAAATACAAGCCTCATGTTAAAGCTTTAGCAGTAGCTTTACCATCTGAAAGAATGAAAAATCTTTTGACTTTATCTACTATAAGAACAGATGGTTTAGGTATTTTTCAAATCCAATCATAAAATGTCTAACTACAAATTCAAATTGTATTTTAATAAGTAATTATTTATTGATAAAGGTTACTTTTGACAAAAATGTTATTCACATAAGCAAATGTTATAAAATGGAACATAGCTTGTGGTGGTTTTGTTTTCATTTTTTGTTTTGTGGAAGTTAGTTTGGCATTTTCTTAACTGTTCCTGTGGTTTGAAAGTCTCTTATATTCCTAAGTGTTCTTATATTATAGCTCCATCAAAAATAGTGAACTTACCAATGTATATGCTAGTGTGACTAATAGATTCATAATTATAAAGGGAAAATACGAACACTAGGAAACACTAGGAAATCCAAGATATAGAGCATAGTGGTAAATTCTGTTTATATGACTAGACTTCTAGAGTCTGGATATTTTGTGACTGCCAGACAAAAAGCACAGTAAAATGAACAAAGGGAAAACCCTCATTGCTTCTTCAGCTCAGACATTTTCCAGTTGTAAATTATAGGCTGAAATTTTCACTTGAGATTTTATGCAAATGAGCTATTGATCATTGAACATTATGCCTGCAACATTTTTACAGCAAATTTGATTAAGCGGTACCTGGTTAAATACATAGTATGATTAAATGATGTTGGCTATATAAACCAAGTTTATATAACACACTCTGGTGATCTTATTTGATTTAATGATAGCATCACATTGCCAAAAGAAGTGCATACACTAATCATATTACTCATATGTAATATTTGTACTTACAAAGATCATGAGTTTGAGGCCAGACTTAGCTTCACAGCAACTTCCAGAATAGTCTGGGTTACATATCACCCTGTCTGAATAATAAAATTATAATATTGCCAAGCATAGATGCCTGTAATCCTAGCTACTTGGGAAACAAACATCTGGAGGATTGGAGTTTAAGGTGATCCCAAGGCAACGTTTAGGGAGATCTTGTCTCAACAAAGAAGCCAGATGCGCTGGTACATGGCTATAATCCTAGCAGGGTAGGAGTCATAGGTAGGAGGATAATGGACTGGGAATACCCAGGCATAAAGTACAAGACCTTATCTGAAAAATGAAAAGTGTTGGAGGAAGGGGTTGCATGGCTGAAATACTATAGCACTTACTTAGTGAGTGCAAGACCCTGAGTACAAACACCAGTACTACAAAAAGTAATGATGATAACATCGTTAATTGAAAATTTATTTCTATATCAACCACTGTGTCCTGTGGTTTGTACATAATAATATTTGATGTACACAGATATGTAAATATTATTTTTGTTATATGGCCCAGAATTATAAAGTGTCAAGCTGAAGGTCACACAGCAAGTGTAAGGATGGGTGCTGACGAAGACTTGAATCTGGACTCAAATTGTACTACTATGGAATAAGTGTAAGAAACACAAAAGAAGATACACTGTTGTAAATAGTTATTCATGCAATTATCTGAAGGGGAAATTCAACAATTAACAAGACACAAAAATTGTTCTCCAGGAATCCTTGTAAAAGACCGACAAAGAAAATGTAATAGATCTTCTCCCCAAGGCTCACAAGCTATGTGCATATGATCATATAAAACAATGTTTATCTGCATGAACTTCAAGAAATAGAAATAAGATGTTTTGTTACTTTGCTTTTTGGGTCTTTTCTCCTTTGTTGCTGTTGTTTTTATTTCTGTACCTTTTGTCTCACATGTAAATTTATTTTTTTTAGAGAGGGTAAGGAGGAGCACAGAAACAGTGGGGCAAAGGTTGAACAAATGCAGCAGTGACACTAGACACTGTGTTGAAAAGGAACCGTACAACTTACGGGCAGCAGTCAGGGGGAAGAAATCTACTCATTACCTGACTTATATAACTATACCCCCTCTGTACATTACCTTCACAATATAAATAAGTAATGTAACAGAAACAAAGATCTTGTTCACAGTGTCACTGAGCATCTAGCAACAAATATAAAATGGATTGGTAAACTTCCATGAGTAAACTATAAAGCATGCCAGGCACCAGGGGCTTATGCTAATAATCCCTAACTACTCAGGAGGCTGAGACCTGAGAATAACAGTTCAAAGCCAAAGGAATGTCTGTGAGATTCTTATTTCCAATTGACCACCAAAAAGCCAGAAGTGGAGCTGTTGCTCAAGTGGCAGAGTGCTAGCCTTTAACAAAAAACCTCAAGAACAGCATTAGGCCATGAGTTCAAGATCCAGGACCAGCACACACACACACACACACACACACACACACACACACACACACACGCACGCACACACACACGCATGCACACATGTGCACACACATACAGAGAAAAATACAGAACTTTATTAAAGGATATTAAATATCTGAATAAAGATTAAGGAATGGGATAACTCCATACATAGAAAGGTGGATTGGTTGGTAGATAATGATAGATAGATAGATAGATAGGGCTTGGCACCAGTGGCCCACGCCTGTAATCCTAGCTTCTGAGGAGGCTGAGGTCTGAGGATCACAGTTCAAAGCCAGCCCAGGCAGGAAAGTCCATGAGACTCTTATCTCCAATTAGCCATCAGAAAATCAGAAGTGGCACTGTGGCTCAAGTGTTAGGGTGCTCACCTTGAGCTGAGGAGCTCAAGTGAAATGCCCAGGCCCAGAGTTCAAGCCCCATGACAGACCAAAAAAAAAAAGGTAAATAGATGCTAGAGGGATAGAGATAATAGATGGATAAATGGTAATGGGATAGATAGATAATAGATCTACCTAATAGTCAAACTTGCTATCAGGTCATTTAATGATAATTGATAAATTGTTCTCTAATATCAAATAGGAAAAAAACTAGTTATTTACAGTAATTATCTAGATAAAAAGAAATATTGACATGCAAATGGACAAAGAAAATAACCAGAGTAAGATATCTAGATTCCAGAAGAGCATCTATGTATAAAGTGTGTAGATGAGGGGGTAAAACTACATACAGAATCTCACTATTATGGCAGAAGAAGAGATCATTTCTTTAAACACTTCCTTGTCCTTCACTACAAGAAAACTAAGCCATCACCAAATGAACATTTATCCAACTGTTGCTACATCAGGAGCCAATATATCCAATTCATAAAATGCAAAGAATATAATTTTAGACAGAATGATTTTGAACAGTCAGTAACAGAATCTCAAATCAAACTAGTTTAGAATAATAAGGCAACTTTTAACTCTCCCTATAGAGGAGGTTGGAAGTAGAGGAGAGACTTTGGGCAAGATATAATCCATGTTTCAGCTCCCTTTCTAGACTTTTCTCCTGGTGCTCTTCTTTCTATGTACATACATTCTCCTCAAGATGACCAAAATGGCAGCCATAGTCAATATGGTTGCTGACAGCAGGCCTCTCATTTTTTTGGCACATCTAACACAGAAGAGGAAAAAGATGTTCTTCCTTACCCATAAAATAGAAATTCTTCTTAAAGAGTTTAAATGAGCTATACCACACCATGTGACTCCCATTGTACCAAAGAATATCTTATACTGATTGGCTTGAGACTGGGTTTCTGAGCCAATTATTAGCAAGTGGAGGTAATTGCTGCTATGATTTGAATATGATTCATCCCCTCTGAAACTTAGATTGAATGTTGAGTTTTAATATAATAGAGTGAAAGATAGTGGGTACTTTAGGGATATTTGGATCGCTAATATAGCTCTAGTCTTCTGGATTCTGCTGCCCTTCTAATGTGCTGAAAATGAAGCAGTGTGAAACCCTCTCCACAACCACATTCTCGGACTTTCCAGCCTCTAGACCCATAATTCAAAATAAGGTAATTTTCTTTAAGAATTACTCAATCTCAGGTATTTTAATATATATTCACATATATAGTTATTGTAAAGGTGATGTAAGAGGGCTTACAGTCATGTGAGGCAGATAATATTTCTCTTTTATAGTGTCACCCCTTCTCTCATTTTCTCCCAATATTCCCCCCCCAGTCCCGTTCCCCCACAAGTTGTATAGTTCATTCTCAACATAGTGTCTAGTAGAGTATCACTGCTGCATTCAGGGATTTTCTTACAGCAACAGAAAATAAAGACAATTACAATGAAGGCTTTGAGTCAATACTAGGCCAATGAAATGCAGCTCTGACGTTGGAAACTGCTTCCCCCGATTCCTCTGGTTCTGTGGAAGATGAGTGAGGAAGAAGGAACTCCTAGATAGCCAATGTTATTCCTTAATGAAATGGGGAATGGTGATGCTAAAGAAACAAAAGAACCCTCGAGATTTACTTGACTTGTCATAAATGCATTTCACCCTTAAGCATGAAAACAGAGTTTGATAAACGCCTTTGTGAAATGTTCTATGACGCCCTGGGAGCTTGGCCCACACCCAACAATGGCCCATAGAATCAGAAGCCAAAGAACCACAGAAGCTTTGTGTGCTGCAATACTGCATTCCTGATTAGGAGAGGAATTGGTTACTGTGGAAATGATGATACTGTATGTTGCATGCTATCACTTCAGACCAGGATCTATACCACTAAAGGTTCTGGGATAGGGAAGAAAAAAAACCTTGGTTGTAAAGACAGAGAGGAATAATAAGTTTGACACCAAAATGAAGAGATACAAAGTGAAGACAAAACTAATGTTTTAGAAGACTATACATGAATCTCAAGAAATGAGATTTTATTTAAATAGGCAGTAGCCCCAACGTTGGAACTGATGTTTTAAAATAGGGCAAGTTAAAAAACTTTGAAAGAGAAAGACAAAGGGAAGGGTAGAGAATAAAAGAAAACACTGTGGAAATTGGGACGAGACTAACACTTCCCTAAACTTTCAGACTTAAAATCTTTAGCTGCATTCTGACCAAATTTCTTGGCATGAAGCTCATGGATTGGCTCTTCATTTGGGTAATTTCTGCTATATAGCTAGGGTTTTGAGTTTGTGTACATGAACATTTCACTTTCATTGTGTAAGAGGAACAGTTCTCATTCCCATGTGTTAGTCCTATGTATTAATGGAGCTCAGGGCAGCATCTGCCATACATGTATACAATGCCCTAGCTAACACAGCCCCTTCTCAGTGTCCAGTATTGATGATTCTTTCAGATTACTTTTGTTTTCTTTGTCTTCTATAAGTGAAATAAAGAACATTTAATACTTGTCTTCTTGGTCTAGCTTTATTTCACTTCACACATTTTCCCCCAGTTCCATTGTTTTTGCTGAAAAAGAGGGATTTCACTCTTTACAGCTGAAAACTATGCCACCATGTATGTTTACACATTTAAAAAATCCATTCATCTCTTCATAGGTACCTAGGCTATTATGATATAGTAGTTCTTGAGAACAGCACTGTAAGAAACATATGTTTGAAGGTTTCATTTCCCTTGGTATATGTCCATCTATATCCAGGAGTGGAATGCTGGATCTATTATTATTAGTTCTGTGAAATTTTCTAGTATGTATACCAAATTTTATTTATATATTCATCCAATGATGGGAACTCTATGCTGGTTCCATAACTTGGCCATTATGAAATTGTAAACAATGTCACAATGAACACAGCAATGCAAGTAACTCTTATTGTATGCAGACTTTGATTCTTTGGGGGATATGTGCTGGAATGGTATTATTGTAAGGTTCCAACTGTAGTTTTTGTTTTAGTTTGTTGAGAAAACTTATTTCTATAAGTGATTGAACTTATTTATATCTTCCTGTCCCCACCCCCAAAAGTGTGTTTCTTTTTCTCTGCATCATCACCACATTTTATTAATCACATATTTTGTTAATGATAGCCATTCTGACAGAGTAGGATGGGATCACCACACAGTTCTCATTTCTCTTTCCCTGATGACTAAAGATGTGGAACATTTTTTCATGCATTTACTAGAAATTTGTACTTTTGAGAGCCTTTTTTCCAGTTCATTTGTCCATTTATTGGTTGGAATACTTTTCCTTGGTTGCTCATATTTTTTTTTTGTTATTCTGCCTATTAACACTTGTCAGAAGAACAGATGCAAAGACATTTTCTCCATTCTGTTTGGTATCTCTTCACTGTGGTAATTGTTTTCTTTGCTGTATAGTGGTGGTTTTTGTTTTGTTAATTGATTCAGTCCCATTTGTGGGTTCTTGATATTATTTCCTAAATTATTAGAAGCCTACCCAGAATGTCAATACCTATCACTATATCCTGAACTTTTCTCCAGGTATATTCATCAAGTTTCCATTTTTCAGGTCTTACATTAAGATCTTTGATCCATTTTGCATTAATTTTATATAGCATTAGAGATGGAGATCTAGTTTTATTCTTTTGTATGTGGATATCCAATCATCACAGGGCCATTTGTTAAAGAGGAAGTCTTTTATCCAAGTTTCACTTGTCTTTCAAAAACCAAGTCTGTATGTGTTTTAGATATTCTATTTTATTCTGTTCTATTCTATTCTATGTGTCTGGATTCAACCAGTACCAAGCTGTTTTGTTAATACAGCTCTTTAGTATAATTTGGAATCGTTTTTGGAGAAATGGTGTATTACTAGAAGTTTAAACTCAATAACTTGCACTGGCACAGTGCGAATGAGCCACACCTTCAGTCATTTTTCCAGTTTAATTTTAGGATAGAATCACATTTCCCATTCACATAAGCATCCAAGTCACCATCCACCCACCTACTTTAAGACTTCCTTAACACCGAGATGATAGGTGCAGACTTCTGTGTCTACCTTCTTAGCCTGGCAATGATCCCAATCCTAGCTTCCCATGTACTTTGGGACCACAGGTGAATGCCACTGTGCCAAGCTAAGGATTGAGAAGTGGTCTCACAAACTTTTCTGCTTTGGCTGGCTTCAATCCATGACCTTTCCATTCTGAATCTCTCCAATAGCTAGAATTACAGGCATGAGCATGTCAGTTTAATGAGTGTAAATGTGTCATCTTACTGAAATCATTGTATATACTTCTGCAGCCCACCTAAATTCTTTTCCTTGGCACATCTTCTTTGTTCAATTTTGGGCTTTTGGTTCAGAGTCATGCCTTCCTTCCAGTGGTGTGTTCATTTTGGGTTTTCTATTCATGCTAGTTCTGAAATGTTTGTATTATCCTACGTTTGGTTTATGATTAGTCTCAACTTGTTGGAGAAACAGAACTGAGCTTGTGAGACATTAAACCTCTTTAAATTGTAAAGAAAACAATGGGACAAACTTGTGGGGAGGATGTATCTGTAGCTAACAATCTGGGTACAAAAGATCTTTCTACCTATGTGTTACAAGTTCTGGGTATTACGTTCGCTTCTCCAACTCAAATCTTCTCACTTTCAATTTTGGCCTGGAAGAAAAAAATCTGTATTTTTCTCTGTCTGACCCAGGGAGCACATAGTTATGTGATGGTGCCAGCATGACTGGTGATGGTCAGTAACTCATGGTCTCATTGTACATGTTTCAAACTCTCTTTGGTTTGTGGCTGCCATCTTCCTGTATTACTACCCCCCTCCAAAATGTACACTGAATTATAGATTCATTTGTCATCCAGATATGCTTGTTCTTTCTCTCAAGAATTCATAGTTGGTCATTCTTATGGTCTAGTGGGAGTATATATTAAAATATCCTTAAAATCATTTTTGTTTGGAGGCAAGGAGCTGTAACTAGTACTCAACCTGATATTATGAAATTTAAGTCTTTATCCTCTCAGGGATATGAGAAAATAAAGCACTAAATAGTGGTGGAAATACTGTTTTTCAAAAACATGCTGTTCGTGTATGAGACTCAGACTAACGTCCCTCCTTTCTCCATTCACACAGTCACCATCTGTAATTAGACATGACAAGGTTGATAGGCTGGATGATGCATATAGAACAGATCATAATAGTATGTATTTATGTACTTAGAATTTCCTCATTTGGAACTTACAATTTCTTTATATGGCAGTAGATAGGTCCTTCAGCACTGATTTTTTTTTCAACCAGCCAATATGGCTCTTTTCTGGTAAACTTGCTATTATTCCTCGGTAAAATAGATGCTATTTCCATTTGGTATGAGAAAAGACAGACTCAGTGAAGTTGTTCATACATATAGAATGATTTTACAGTCAAATGCTGACAGAGCTAATGTTTGCCTGTCTAAACACTCTTCAATGCATCTCCTGTCACCAGACTTCAATAGAACTCAAGGTAATGAGCCTCATTTCTCTGAGTTATTATTTATTAATTCCCATTCTCTGCCTCACCCCCAATCTCTTCATGGTCTGGTGGTTGATCCATATGAAATTAATGTTCTTATTTTTCAAAGATGGTCAAATATTGGCAAGTTCATTTGATTCTCCAGAAACCAATATATGAATTTTCTATAGAAGCATCTTGAGCCTATTGGGAATATATCTTTTCCAGAAATAAATGCCAACATTCTAATGTAGATAAGTTTACCACTGAAGCAAAGAGATAACAGACATCAAGAAGCTTATTGTAGAGGGCAAATTCTGAGCATGAGTGGAAATCATTAGGCTCACTTTGATCAAGCGAATGGCTATCCAATACAATCTTATCTAGATATCAAGGATATAAAAAGTGCTCCCTGACATCCAAGACACAATTCTTTCATATGTGTCTGAGGTAGTCAGCACATTGTGTCAGGAATCAACACCGGGTTTACCCAGATGGCAGTGGTAGGCTTTCATTGAATGTTCATTGAGCTAAGGAACAATCATCCCAATTAGACTGTCAGTGTTTCACTGAATGTAACATGAGATGATCTGAATTTTCTACAATGCCTTAAGCATGTGCTAAAAACATGAAAGGCACTCATTAAAAGCTTGATTGTGATTGTCAGTCTATCAGCTTCAGAGCTTAAAAAAAAAACACTGTCAAGAGATGTAAATTAACCTTTGTCCCATGAAAGATTAATCATAAAGATAAGATCATAAACTTATGCAAGTCACCTAAGACAATGGTGCCAGTCATTTTGATCAATGTATCTGTCACTTAAAGTTGAGGCTAATGCTAAATGTAGGAATCTTTATTTCAGAAACTTATTAATGATTTCCAAGGAGAACCAGGGTGTGTGTTTTCCTGTTTATGCTTTGGTCATATTGTCTATTACTCAGGTAATCAATAATGTGTACGTTTCATAAATAATTTTCTTAGTGAATGAAACTTAAGTTTATGTGAATTAAACAGATAAAAGAAGATTGCACAACATAAACTAACTTAAAAATATTCTTAAATATCACTAAATAATCATCTTAATTTTTAACTACATGAAGATAGAGAATAGTGTAAATTAAGACATCTCTGAATATAGGAAATGGTGCTGTGGCTCAAGCGGTAGAGCACTCGCCTTGAGCTGAAGAGCGCAGGGACAGCACCCAAGCCCAGAGTTCAAGCCCCATGAACAACCAAAAAAAAATGCTAAAAGATATCTCTGAATATTAAGCCACTATTTACAAGAATACTTAAAAGCATACCCTCTTTATATTTAAGATACGGGATCGTCTCTATCACCATTGACAGCATCACATGAAGGCATGATAATATTTAATGAGAAATAGAAACCTATTCAACAAAGAGAAAAGATCTGAAAGAAGACAAAAAACAAAACCACTTGAGATTAAATAATTTATTACCATTGCTAAGATGAACACGTATACTTAATACTCAGTTTTAGGTGGAACTTTAAAAAAATAGTTTTAATACAGTATCAAAATTTACACAAGTATTTTCTCAAAAGACGTGGGTTCCTCCAATTAGCTTCTTCAGGCTCTGCCGCACACACAAAAAACTTGTTTCAAATGTCTTCATGGTGGAAGAATGCAACAAATTCAGGATGAAAGCTCTTCTGTGACCAAAGGTGTAAATATAGCAAGCAATTTTCTTTTACACAATAATAATATTTAAAAATATAACATCTTAAAAGAAAGGCTTAAACTCTAACCCAATTGTGATACAGAAAGAGATAATTCTATAGTAAATGAATTCACAAAATTTTTCTGAAAATAGAGGGCTAGTCTTTCATCACAGTTAAACTTTTTCCTTTTAAGTACTACAAAATTCCTTCAGGTTTTGCCACTAATGACCATTATACATTGTAATGAGCCCATTTAGAAACAACAAAGATCATTTGCCGTGATTTAGAAGATATGCCCAGAATGGGAATTGTTGCATCCCTACTTTTATAACCTTAAACTACAGTAGAAAGGTAGCATTCTGTCAACAGGCCTCTTGCACATTCATCCAGGAAACTATCATTGAATTTAGAGAAACACAAAATATCTATCATAGCATTTCTTATACACACATTCTAATATTATATATCTCTACCAAAAATAAGGAATAAACTAAGCAAAGCTAGCACGCCTCTTTTTCAAATCTCAAGCAATCTGAACAAGAGCTTTAGCCTCAATAATGAAGGGCATGCGTTAGGTTAGATAGCTAGCTGCAGGAGACAAAGCTTTTCCCCCCATAAATGCAGTGCAATATTTTAAAGTTTACATGAAGTTTATTAAACATACAGCATGTCTAAAAACTAAGTTGTAGAAATTGATATCACAGCTCAAAACACTTAGAAAATTATGTTTGCTTGTTTTTCAGTTGAAATTGATATACTGTGTGAGTATGGAGGTTGACATGTCCCCAAGATGTACCTTTTGAGCAATCATCAAGATTAACAAAAAACACCTACTTATTTTGCTCAGCTGAAATAAGTGATACTCTCTGGTGAGCACTTACAAAGTCTTTCTATCCTTCTAGCTGGTAAAACAACTTATGTGGTATATTTAGCACCTTAAAAGTCAAAACAAAATCCTAGAAACCAAATAGTCTCCCACATCCTCATTACGTATGCATCAGGAATGAATATTTCCTTTATTGAAGTGTAAGAGGTAAAAGAGGAAGTTTCCCAACTGTCACTCTCAGGAAGCTGGAAAAATGCCTCTTCGAATCTCCTTACATCATGGTAAAGGTTCCCACTTTTAGATGCCATGAGTCAATTCAATCAAAGCCAGTGAGGCTCTCTGAGATGCTGACAATCATGCAGGTTTCCCAATTGCAATCTTAAATCTGGGGAGTTAAAACCACTTTAGCGCTAATGAAAACATGACTACTAAAACGGTGATTTATTTTTTCAAATCTACACTGTTTGGAATTGCCTGTTATGAACACTGAAGTTAGACACACAAAATATATCAGCATGATGGGGGACGTTATAGAGGGGAGATATGTGCAATGTACAATCATTCCATGAGTCTAGGTCTATGGAAATATACTCTTTACTTTTCGTTCTTCTTTTATTTTTTCTCTGGCAGTGGTGATCTTATGTCTGAAAGAAGAGTAATCTTCACATTGGCCCTTTGTACTGGTTGCCTGACAAATGTTGCCTAATTCCAGGACACGAACCTGCAGCATCTCCAAGTTTCCTCCACACAACCTTAAAAAGAAAGGAGAAAGAAAAGAAATAAGTATCTTACATGTCTTCTTCTACAAAGAGAATTCTGAGTCTCAAGAGGAATCTATGGAGAAGAGCAGAAATGGATGTAAAGACAAGAGACAGGATAGCCACATAAATGAGTTCAAACACACAGTAAACAGATGACACATCTCTGAAACACCAGAACTGCCTTGCAGATGGGATGGCTATACTGTGCTAGCAACAAAGGTCCAAATTCAAGAAGAGCCAATTTACTCTGGTCACCTCACCCTTCAGTGTCCTCCAAGTACTTAGAGAATTCTTTAGCAGTAATTCCCACCCTCAGAAATGGTCATTTTAGGGCTGGGAAGGTGGCTCTGTGGAAGAGCGCTTGCCTTGCATGCCTGAGGCCCTGGGTTCGAGTCCTCAGCACCACATGAGCAAAAAGAACAAAGCTGGAAGTAGCGCTGTGGCTCAAGTGGTAGAGCGCTAGCCTTGAGCTGAAGAGCTGAGGGACAGCGCCCAGGCCCAGAGTTCAGGCCCCATGACCGGACCCCCCACAAAAAAAGAAAAAAAAAAGAAATTATCATTTTAATGTGCAGAACCCTTGACTAAGGACATCCTGATTCCTGTATCAAAAATCTATACCAAAAGTTATCAAATATCTAATTCTTATAGGAAAATGAAAAAGCGTCTTCTCTTACACATTCTGAACTGGACGTCTTAGGGCTATGAGTAAATTTCCCTGAATATCTCAGCAAAATAGGGATCTCAGTTGTCACACAAGTCCTGATTACTGGAAATGTCCTCAGATTTCCAAAACAAAACCACCCCACTCTAGGGAAAAATAAGAGTAAATTTATGAATCATTGAAATAAATATAATTACAAACTGTTCACAGCTTTTTTTTAGGGTTGTTAAGCAAAAGAGAAGATCAAGAGTTATATGAGTATGAACATAGGAAAATCACCAGTAATACTCTGGTACACTAACATTAACTGCAATAAATATCCATGCATGGGTGACACACAGGACTGTCATAAACCTCCTGTAGCAATTCACTATGAAGATTATGTTAAATTGGTAAATCCACAACAAAAAATAGTAGTGTTAACTGCAAAATTAACATGAATCCAGTTTGTTTTCTGCGTATTCTTGAGTTTGCTTTTACTGTTCAGAGAAGGGGAAACCCTTCACTAGGGAAATCCAATAACATACATAGTAATGTGCAAAAATATAGGGTTCTGCTTATCTTCATTTGTATGCTAATGGAACGCTATGGTTTCTGTGTCAGCAGACACCACTACATACATGGCAGTTATGTCCTGTTGGACTCAAAAGGGAAACTGTAATTAGGCTTCTTAATTATTGGGAAAAGAAAATACAGCAAGGGACAGCTCAAGCTATCCAGAAAGAACGTCTCATTTCGTAATAAATTCACTGTAGAGGTACAAACAATGAATCAAGAAGCCAAAAGATGCTATGAACTTTGCCTTTCTAACTCATTAAGACAATGACCTCTGCTCAGGATGTCTAGATGTCTGGTTTGGAAGCATGAGGTAGACTGGAAGACCTTACAAGGATCAGAAACATAAGGCATTTGCTGTCACAACCCCAAAGTGCAACTTCTCTTCAGTTATTCAAATGTGGCAAAAAAGTGGGTCTTTCTCCAGATATTATGATGTGGTATAAAGAGACTCTTGTAGCAGGCAAGGGTAGTTAAAATCAAGGAATTTACAAGAGCTACCCAGGAAAAAAAAAGAAAAAAAATCTTAAATAGAGTGTTACTACAAAAATAGCAATTTGTTATCTTTTAGAAGGCAGTGTATTTATTTCTAGAAGACAGTAAACAACCAAATGCTTACTAACCAACCTGATGAGGACACGGTACCCTGTACAGATGTCAACGACTTATCTCCAGAAAGAATACTGAAAACTGTGATAAAACTTCCATCAGCTTAAATTCTCCCTGAATCTTCTGACTGATATATTCTTCTAACATAGTGAGAAAGCTTTATAATTCTGTGATGCTATTATAAATTCATGTAGATCCTTCTATAGTAGCCACGTCTTTAAAATATTCACTAGTTTCCAGGAAGTTATTTATGAAATTGCTTTGTAATTGTTTTTTAATTCCCAATATTTACTATGTGGGTTGGTTTTCTTCCTCACCATACCTGGTGGTAAAGGTGTTGAACTCAGAACCTTGTATTTTCTTAGGCAGGTGCTCTACCACTTGAACCCTTTTTTCTTTCATTATTTTTCCATGGTGTTTCAGTTCAGACTGGCCTGCACTATGACCTTCTTCTTTCAGATTCTATCTAGCTTGGATGACAAGAATACAGAGCCATAGCAATTTTATCATTGGGTGAGATAGAGTCTCATGAACTTCGTCCCTACCTAGCCTTGAATCATTTCCCTTCTCCCGGTTTAGGCATGAGCAAGAAATGTTCAGCCACCATATGTGTTTGTTAGTCTTATAACTTATGATGGCGATACAAATATTTCATTTTTTAGTCTTTACAAATAATATTTTAAATCTGCGTGTTCTGTCTTGATTTTTAAATAATTTCCAAGTATGAGTGCTTAAGAACACTTAATAGGGTTCCATTTGCACATATTCTAGGGATTAAAGACAATGTGGCGAGTTAGAAGAGGTACCCCAGAGAATTGTAAATATAAAGAAGGAAAGTAAGGTTTGGCATTGTGAAAATATCTTATGTAGGGAAAAACAATACCAACACCACATGGTGCCTTTTAAAGCAAGCAAGCAAACAAACAAACCAAAATAAACTCACAACTAATAAAGACCCTGTGCTACAATTTGTTTCTTCTGAGACGAAAGAAACAGAATTTCTATTATCCTGGAATCTTTCATAAGGATGAGATAGAAAGAGGAGAAAGCAAGTATAGAGAACAACTCTGGCATTTCTTTACAGAAATGCAGGCATTGAACACAAAGGATATAGCTTTATCTATAAGACACATTGTTTTTCATTCTCTAGAAAGTAAAACCGAAGTTCCCAGATTTAACATACTAGAGAAAGTGGCAGGACCTACTCCTTAAAGACAATCTGGGTCTACTCCTGATTTTACTGTTTGTTGCAAATACTTTCACTTCAGATCTAGTTCCTTCAAAAACAAAATGTGAGTATTGGAATCTTACCCAGAGTTTCAAATCCAAATTACCTTGACATTCAACATGAATGACATTGAACAGGAATGACATTGAACAGAAATCAGATCCAGTAGCTCTACATAATCCTCCTTGGAGGCCACTGGAAGATGACCTCTGTGGGCCCTTACAGTTCCTATTGCCTGAACTCGACTTCTCATTCCATTGTCAATGGTTGAAAAACAGCCCTTTGTAAGTTGTAAATGGATTTAAGGGCAATATTCAAATTGAAAATCTCAAGCCCAAATTAAAAAGCTACAGTGGTAAATTATGACGCCTAGAATTAGTGACCATTTTAAAACAGACAACATATATGCAGGAAAGCAAATAACTTGGCAAACATTACAAAAGACAAAGCAACTACAACACAGGCAAGTATGAGGCTAAGATTCTCACCCCAGCACAGACAAAATGCCCACAGGACTTATTATGTAACAAGTTATCTCCACAAGATGAAGAAGAATCTGAGAATACTTGGCCCTAGTAGAACTAGAGCTAAAGGACAGTGTGTGGGGTGGGGTGGGAAGAGTGGGGGAAGGCTTGAACTCAGAGCCTAGATGCTGTCTAGGGCTTTTTGTGCTCAAGACTAGCACTCTACCACTTGAACTATGGCTGTACTTCCAGCTTTTTCTAGTAGCTAATTGGAGATAAGAATCTCATAGATTTTCTTTCTGGGCTGGTTTGAATTGTGATACTTCTGATTTCAGCCACCTGAGTAGCTAGAATTAGAGGCATGAGCCACTTGGGCCTGGTGATATTTCTAAGCAAATTTGCCATCCTAATAGAGAATAGAAAATATGGATAAAAGCATAATACAAAGTATAATCATGCTTAATCACAACTAAGTCACAAATGTTAAGTCATTTGTGGCACTTAAGAAAAAGTTTCCTCCATAATATTTCATTTGGCTCCTTAAAACATTACATATTATATTCCTGATTAAATGTTATAACATGTGTGTGTTATTTATAAATTAAAATTTATTCAGTGATTAGTAAGAAAATCCAGACAGAAAATCAAGACATTAACAATTACACTGGATAAACATAATAAAATAACATCGGTTTTCTTAATGGTGTTCTCCAACCTCATATTTTTGTATTTTCTCTCTAATGTTTATCTCTGTCTCACCTCACTAATTTCTAAGTTTGTGTCAACAATTGAAAAGTAGACAACACTTTGCATGACATGAAGCACATATATGTATGAGGAGCTAAGCAAATATTACCTAGCAAAGTGGTGATATTTTCCCAAGAATAGTTTCAAATACATCTGAAGAGGTTATCATAAGCTTTTAGAGATTTTTTTTAATCTTAAAAATAAGAAGCAGAAATCCATTTATTTTATCAAATTTAGTACTATGATGGTTTGGATAATAAATTTAATACTTATAAATATTGATAGGTGGTTCTGGAATACAGAATTGGATGATCATTTTTATATAATTTTTATTTGCAGCAGTCTGGGGAAATACTCTACTACTAAGCCCTCTGATCTCAACATTTTGTAATGTGATCATTGTGTTAATAAACCTACAATAAGAGGTACCAAAGGTAAAAAACAACAAGGGTGATTATCAGATTTTTTCCATATAAAACTGTAAAGGCATTTGGTCAATACTTTTAAATTAATGCATTTATAAAGCAATAGCTAGGCTATGATGAGGGTTCTAACACAGAATACACAGTAAAGCACATCCAACTTACATTGCACATTTCTCTGACTATAGCTTTTTCTGTCTCACTAAGGTCATGTTCATACTCTTTACCCTGTGGACGATCTATAGTTTCCTGAACATCCAAGACCTGGATTTGTTGAAAAAGAAGAGCAAATTTCACATGGAGAAAAATTTGTTAGTTATGACAAAACCATCAAGGAGCTCCATTTGTCAAACCTTTCAGTTTCATCCATGTCTGTATATCAGAGTGGATTAGTATATTGCAAACTTATTTTAAAACAGGTGATTATTCTGCAATGAATTTGACTTGATTTTCAGAAATGGCCATTCAAAGCAATCATCTGTATTATTAATCACTGCATTCGTAACGTCTAAAATAACTAGATGCATTTAATTTGTCACCCAGATAATCTAAAAGCGTCAACCATTTGGCAACAGTTGATAAAAACTGAGGCCACTGTAATAGTGAAGAATAGGATTAATGATGTGTCTAAAAGTCCAAATGATATATAGACATGGCCTGTAGATAAGATGACTGAGAACATATTCATAAAACCTCTCAGTTCTCGCCTGGACACATTCCCCGTGCCTAAGAGAGGAATGTGGAAGTAGCTCTTTGACAGAAATAAAGAGAAACACTGGCTTTTTTCCAGTGGAAATATTTGAGCACACTTTAAATATTTTTCACTATAACAAAAATATCTAGGGATGAAATCATTTTAATAACTTCACAGGCCTATGTTTCTACTTCTCTAAATGGGTTTAAGTGATAATCCTTTGAAATGTCTAAAGATTTCAAGTTGATACTTTCTATGAAACTTTGACTATGAATTTTATGGGGGCATAAAGACTTACAAACTGAAGCTTTATAGCAGCATAAGAAACTAGTACTTTCCCTAGAAGCTCTTAGAATGTACACTGAGCTGTGAAACTATTGTCACCATGGTCAGTACCGACCGCCACAACTAAAAGTGTCCTCTAAGAATTTGTATCAGTGAACATTTGAGACCTGCATGTCAAGAAGGTATCATAGATAATAAGGTTCTAAGTATCATAAATACTAGTTAGTATCATATATACTAAGACTATCTAGATGTCAGTCTGGAATAAATAAGATAATCCATCAACTATGCTCTTATTAACTCAAACTTCCTAGCTATACTTAGTGTACAGATCCCACCACTTTTTTAATATCCTGCTATTTGCTGCATATTAATTCCATATTCTTTATTTACTTAGGAGAAAGAATTGACTGTGTTCGGTGAATATTCATAGAAATTTTAAAGAGCTTCTTGAACCAGCTCACTTGCCTACAAATTCAATTTGTAATAGACCTCAGAGAAGTGTACTTCAAATCAGTTAATTTCTACTAAATGAAGTGAAGCTCTAATTAATAGCAATCATGAATTTTAAAGTCAGAAAAATTTGTAATGTTAGTACAAATGGGCTAATTTCTCACAATAACTTACACTTCCTAAAACCATGAACAGAGTTCACTAAAGCCTGGAGTTTTCTTTGAAATCCATCAAATAAATAAATTAAGATGATTTTCTAAAGTCTTATATCAATTAGCATTAGATAAGTGACCTTTAAATACACAGTGTCTTGCTTTGTGGGGTTTTTTGTTTTGTTTTGTTTTTTACACTGAGATCTTTTTAACGTGCACCCAGAGTGTGTCTGTACATACTTATGTTCTCATGACACAGTTAAGCCATGATGCAAACACATTTTGTATTCCGGGGCTTCTAGTTATCCAATAATGATGCTTCAGTTGCTCAGTTTCACCCATCTGCCGACCAAGGACACTTGTGCATTATGATAATATTTCCCTCTCTTGAGATAAAATTTTACATGGAAATTAAAGAATGAATTGAGAGAAAATTGAGGCAATCTTCCTTGTTCTTATGTCCTCTGAATCCACACTAACAGCTGCACTGAAAAATTAGGGGCAGATTATAAAGTGACCTACTATGCTCACTGGATCCAACCAGTGCTTGCCATTTAACAAGGCAACAAACAGGCAGAAATGGCTTTCAAATGTGTGAGTAGTAGGGCAATGCACTGTTTTTGGACTTCATGCTACAAAATTAAAACTAATCTCTGGACCATTTTCCCACTCTAAAGTGTTCTCCAGATAGCTAGGGCTTAATTTGTGGTAAAGTACATCCAAATGCTGCTGCACAGAGCTAAATGCACATCCGTGGGTGAACCAAAATCCACCAGGTGCTGGGCACTGCCCCAAGTTTTACTGTGCCTTCCCACAATTCCTCTCAGTTACTCCCTTTCTGAAGCATCCTAACTAAACTACCTTCCCTTATTCACATTCAATTACGTTGTGGAAGAGCAAACTCACTTTATATATGAGCTAATGCAAAATATACTTAGCACTAATCACCACAAATACAAACTAAGTGTTTTTGAAGTTCTCCTCTACATATCTGTTATATACACATTGTGGAAACTGTGGTCCAATAAAAAATAAAAAGCATAAAAAGTCTCATAATCAATCAGAAACTGCAACAACTTTTACAAAAGGTGTGAAAATGTTATATGGAAAAGGAATCATTCTATCTACATTACAGTTCAGAAAGTTTTGATTAAATTTGTCAGAATTAAAGATGTGTTTGAAGGATACAGTTTTAATACATTGGAAGTGTCTCAGATTTAAGACGATTTTCATTGCTTTTCTCAGTTGTAAGTTAATTATCACAGGTAAATATGGTGTATACTTATTAGTAATTTTAGTTATAGAGCTTGTTTATCATTAATTGTATTTATTTGTCAAAAAAGCAAAGCTCAAATTTTTGTGAATAGTAGAATTCAGGGAAAAAGTAAAAATAAAGTAGCATTATTTATGATTATATGTAATCTGTTATATATGTATAAAATATAAAACACATAATATATACACTTAAATATTCTCCAAAAGAGCATTATCTGAAATTTTAAGACCCAAGTTTGACTTAATAGAATATAGCCTGAAGTTTCTTTGAACACTTTTAGCAAGTAGCAAAATTTCAATAGAGAAATAAAAACATGGTAGTCTTCCTTATTTTGTCCACCCTACACTGGAGGGTATCTACGCTAAAATATTGCACATGTAAAACCTGTAACAATATTTTTACACACATGGATATACATGCACATTAGACTTCAACTTCAATGCAGAGAGAAATGAACATTACTAAAATTAAAATGATAAAAACTTAGAGACTCTGCCATAAGTATTCAATCCCATTGTCAGTTTAAAGAAATTAAAAATCACACTTAAAAATTAAGAGTAAAAAGATACACCACAAAGATTCTAAAACATGAAGTATCTATGGTTAAAGGAAGACTGTGAGGACTACCAGACCACAGCAAACAAGCCACGACACAACTGAAGTTCTGGATAAATGGGTGCACACGTTTGGTTACCTTAAGAGAATGTACCACAGGTTCAGGCTGCTGAGCAGGTGTGGTATGTCCACTGAAGCTAGCTGGAGAGTTGGGTGAACTGTTACTCCCTTCTGCCCCTGATGACAACCTAAAAGAACCCTTAGTAGAAAATCAACAACTTTGTTATTAAAACAAAAGTCGTCCATAACTACATAGATGTCATTCAATATTCAGTTGCACTGCCAGATTAGAATTAGCCATCTTGTTACTTTTTATTCTATGTTATCCTAAAATGCCATCACCTTGTTCATTGGAATACATTTACTGCTCAACCAGCAAGAAATCCAAGAGCTATCACTATACATGTCCTCATGTCATCTCCAATTTGCTGAAGAGAGCAATGTCCCCCAAGGAATGGCCATTAACAACATTTCAAGAATGAGTTTTGAAATTTAAAGATACTCAAGAGCAGGGAACTCATAAGTTTTTCCAAGCTGAGTTAAACATGCTCACTCAGCAGGTCAGATGTCATATTCCATATGTCTCAGGAAGTGCAAACACAGCACATTTTGCATTTGTCTCTTATAATTTCCCTCTTTAAGGAAAAGACCTATAATAGAACATTTTTAAAAGAGATTTATCCAAATTCAATTGTTTTCATAAAGAAACGATGCTCTCATGTTCTAACCTTTTTAAAAAATAAAAACCAACATTTATACAAATTACATTATTTTTAACTTAGTGATTCTTCAATGCAGCTGGTGAGTAATCAGAACTTAAGGGTGATAATTAGACCTGTGTGAGTCACACCCGTCTACACTGGAGCTGGAACTTCCCTCAGGGCTCTGTTCTTGCACACTAATGGATCAGTGAAGGGGAAAAAAAATCAGTAAGTATCTCCTCTCCTAGAAAGTAAGAAAGGACTGGGGAAATTTCTAAGCCTGGTTTCCTTTTTCTAATGGCCACTGCTCCCTTAAGCCATCTTATCAATCTCAATCCCTGAATTTCCTAAATCCCCTACTGAAGGTATATCATCTAAGAATGAATAAAGATAGAAACTATGGTGGTTTGGGACATTCAATTGCAACATCTTTAGAGAGCATTCAGGGTGCACAGTTTAGATACTGGAGGAGAAAGCTGTACACACGACAATGACAGGGCGTGGGACATCTGTGCCCAATGCTATTGACAGAGAAATTAATAACTACTGTTGATCTTAATCATGATCATCACTTATTCAATTTGGAATACTTTTCTCCCTTCCCTTGTTGCTTTCAGTCCTTCCTATGTCCTCAGTCGCTCCTCTTGCCTTCCAGCAAGCCTACTGAGGCCATGTGCTTTTTCCTGCTCAGAACTGTGAAACAAGTCAAGTCCACCCCCAACCTCACTAGCCAACAGCAAGAGGAAGCGCTGGTATAAGGCACTGAGATGACTTCTTAAGCTTCTGTCCTCCACAGCTAAGCCTTAACCAAGACCAGGTGATGGAAACGGGTCTGTCAGTGATGAAGCTCCCCTCCCTTCCAGAACGTGAAATGATAAAATTTGTTTTCCTGTATTTACAAAACAGATCAAATCAGGCATAAAAGTCCTTGACTCAAAATAATAGAAGGGAAATTATTTGACTTTTAAAGATAGTTAAGGGGCACACCTCCCTCACCTCAAATTTTGTACAGTGTTTTCCTAGGTAGAGATTAAATGGTTCCAAAGCTATGGAGCTAGAGACAGCTCTTCTTCTCTGAATGACACTGGTTCTCTGCTGTTCTCCTCTACAGGTACCACCCCCTGGGAACTGTTAGGAACACACTCTGAGTGATGGAGTATACACACATTTGCCATTTGGGATGTGCCATTGCAGTGCTGTTCCTCTTCTGACAGAGTAGAATGTGGCAGGCATACATCTTTGCTAGCCTTCTACAGTTCTTCCTTTCAAACATTTTCTGCCAGCCTTGGTATTCAAAGACTTTCTTGCCACATTTGTCCAAAAGGTAGGTGTTTCAATACCAGGACAGTTTGCTTGAGCAAAACAGTTCTATCTTTCAGGGCATCTTGGTTTAGCATTATTTAAATCTACATAAAGTTCTATTCTGGTCACATTTATCCAGACACAAAGCAAATACTCTTTTATTAAAGTAGTTTCCTTTCAAATGTGTGTGAGGGGGGATTATAATTGGATCTTTCCTGGAGTGTTTCCTGGAGTATTTTCCTGGGGAAAAAAAATGCATCTTTTCAAGATTAAATTTTGACTTCAAATTAGCCTTAAGAGACATGGGCTAGTGATCAAGGTTCATATTTAATATATCTTTTTCTTTTCTTTTTTTCTTTCTACCCAAAGATAATCAAATGCCTGGTAAAGTTTAGCACCAAGAGGTATAGAATGTTTTACAATGATAACAACATAGAATCTCATTCTATCTCACTTAGTACAATAAAAATAGAAAGTTGGCTTTCTCTGTGCTTGGGTGAATAAGACCAATAGTTCCAGAATTTTCTAGGTTTGGTTGCTATGTACTCTCGATTGACTAATATATTTTCACAAAATTGTTCTTTTCTTAATGCTACTGAGTGGAATGCCAATTTACTAAATGATGTTAAATAGTCTCTCAAAGCTTATTTAAATAAAATTAAGACCTTTTATTTAAATGGTACTTGGCTGACTCAGGAGACTAGGAATATAAATGGTAGAAAACCTCACTAAAATGGGAAATGTGGTTCTCAGCTTGGGTTGTTTTAAAGCTATTGATGAACACAGAATGCTAATATTTGAGTATGGACTGTCTCTCAGTCAACAATTAATTAGAAAGTACAGGAACACTTTTCTGGGCTGGCCCAGAAAACTAATATCTGATGGTGATAGTTCATTTTCATTGTCAATGACCTTTCATATTCTGGTCATTAAAGGGCCAGGCTTGTTCCCCTCTCCTGTTTGGGGTGATTAACTTTCATACCCAGATTTAGGGAAAAGAAAACACTGAAGACCACTAGTTAGGAGGCCCAAGAATTATTCCCATCTTCCTCCCAAGTTTTAGACATACGTTTACTTCCATGTGTGCAGATTTGTTCTCAACCCCCAAGTGTAAGGTTTCTGGTTATGCACAAGAAAAATGCAGGCAGCTGACTTGTCTTCACTCACCGGGAGAGTGGGCAGGCAGCGTCCTATTCCTCGGCACTCTTGCCACCACTGCAAGACCCGCCGGGCTCTGGGCCCCCAGCCTTTCTCCATATTTGAGCTGTTTCTAGTTGGAAGTTGCCTTCTATTCTGGGTGGCCTTATATTTGGAACAATATGGTACAATCACTCAGAAAATTACTCTTTCCCATGACCAAGAAAGCAGATAGAATGAGAAGCTTAATGAAATGAACCACAATGACCACAATGTAAGCTATAAACATGCACCTCTATCTTCACATAAATAACTAAATAAATAAGTCTAGCAACAACCATAAGCCCTGTGTGTTAGCACTAATACTTCTTTTAACTGTTTGGCAAAAATGCAATTCTAAAGCTATCAAAATGGTAGGTGAGAAGAGACAGAAGTATAGGAAAATCTAGAAGCTACTTAAATAACTTTATTGTGTAGGGTTTACTTACAAGAAACATGACTATCATATGTCTTCCAGGTAGTAAAACTGTGCAACTTCAGAAATTGTTTAAAATGCATTTGGAAATATTATGCTCTTTGGTAAAGTATCACAAGTTATATATACATAAGTGTGTATATATATGGAATTAATCTGTCATTTTTCTAAAAAAATCTATGTAAGTACTATATATATATATATATATATATATATACACACACACACACACACACACATTCAATAGTATGCAGAAAAACTGACACTGCATCCAATTTTCAACAAAATTCCTGCATAATGAAGAGTATAGTGAGCTACAAGGGCATCATTGCATTAAAATAAGTTTTCATAGGATATCTACATAATTATAAAATTTCCTATTAGTCAAATCATTTCCAAATTTCTGTACCTATTGGAACTAAGGATCACTAGGGTCATAATAATCATGTCAACATAACAATATTAATTTGGACATAATACTTTGGACAGTTATTTCATATATAAATGTCTAACCTATTTCCATCATTAAAATAATTATATCCTAATGTATATAATATGATTGGCGGTCTCAACATTACTACCTGTATACGATTCTTGATGATCATCGGGTAATAATGCAAATTTTGAAATTGCTTTTGCTACTAAGAACATCTCTCATCTGTATTTGATTATTTCCATGTTTTAGACATCTGTTAGATTTTAAGTCTTTCAGATTCAATAACTAAGTAAAATTTATATGAGTTCCTACTTTTATTCTTTCTTAATGAGGCTATATCCCAATGTCTCCCCATTGTGACAAAATTTATTATATACCCATGCCACTGAGATGTGTCTGTCAATTAGATTTTACCTGGAGAATGTACAATATATTCCCACTTTCAGAAGTTGAATGATGCATATAGTATTTGCACATTTAAGCCTTATAAAAGTGTCTTCCTAAAACATATTAAATATATGAATCACTCATCTCCACAGAGGGAGAAATATACAAGAACAACATTTTTTATGAAAGTATAAGCTACTTGATCATCGGTTTTTACAAGAAAAGCTACTTGTGTAGAATCAGGATTATTGATTTTCTATTCATGTCAGCAATGTTTTATTTTTAAATCTAGGTACAATGCCAATCATCATCTTTGACCTTCAAGTATACTATATCTGAACAGAATTTATATACTAAGGAAGGTTCAGCTTTTCACCAGGTAACTTCAAGGAGATAACTTCATGAAGTTATGGAGATAACTTCACAAAATACAAGTTTCTGGCTAACTTTGGTGCTTAAAATGAGAAAATCCAATTTAACCAAGTCAGAGAACTATAGAAATTATTTTTCTGTTTCCCAAATAGGGTTTTTATTTTGCTTAGTTTTATTTGCTACAGCTTCCCAAAACTGCACACTTAATTTTGTAAGTCAAATGCCTTGTGACCCCAAAGAAATCTATTAGTAGGCTATTTTAAATAGATACAAATCATATATTTATATATACATACATAGATATGCTTTTCATACATATATTTTGCTACATGGTAAAAGTTCACTACAGAAATCATTAGTCTTAAGGTTAACAACAAACATCCTTGATCACGAAAAAAAGCTTGACATATCCCTGAAGAATAAAAATACATTTTTATTCTTTATTCTTATCACATTTCTGATAGGTTTTCCATGAAAGTTGACATATGGCATGTTTTATAACTGACCTCTATTTCAGAATCAAGTAAGAAAAGTAAAGTCGTTCAGATTTTAAGAGATTATCTGAACAAACACAAAAATAAAACATTTGTTGTCTCATTGAGTTAAAATTACTATAATTTAATAAACAACTTTAAAGAGAATTGCCATGATAAAACTATTATGATTAAGTTGTCTTTTTGCTCTTGTATTATTATGTTTTGGTTGCAATTATTTTTAGTGAAATAATTTTAATTAACACTCTTGAATTTTCTATTCTCTTGCGTCAGAGGATACACTAAAGCTTTTAATAAAGAAATTCTTGATTTTTTTTTTTGTGTGTGACTGCAGTAAAATAAAAGAAAATGTAGGAGTCTTATGTTTTAACTATTTTTGTTAAGATTATTATTTTCAAAGCAGAAAGATGAATGCAACTTTGTTACTGTAGAAACTATAGCTCTTCACCTAGAGAAGGCAGTTTTCTTTAGGATATAATTATCACATCATTATTTTAAATTCTAATGGGATCCACGAGTTTTCGTTTCAAATACAGAAACTAACACGAATCATTAGTGTAATTCAGTGGCTCTCTTCATAAGGCTGGGTGTTATCTCAGCATATCCAACCTGTTTTCATCCTGAGTCCTAATCTTTTTATGAGCAAGAAGGACTGATTATAAAATAGTCTTCAGAGTAAAATTATAAGAAATGAGATTAGTATCCTCTTCCTCTCAAATCCATCGTTCCACTAGCTCACTGAAAGAGCCAGCCAAACTAAAGGGTTATACCCCTTTATAAAGAAAACAGTAACATTTGGAACTAGATCCTTTGTCTTGGAAAAAAAAAAAGCACCAATAATTTGGTTGCTAAAATTGGAATTTTTTGGATTTTTTAAAAAAAATTATTCAAAATTTCAGATATATACAATTAGGCAATGTGAATCAATAAATAATCATGTATTTGTATGCAGGCAAGCAAATAGTGAAAGTCAAGAAGAATCACGGAGTTTTGATACAAGTGTTGAATAGTTAGCAGTTGATTCCCTAAATCTAGAAACATCTGTAAGAGGGCTAATGTGGGACTTGCAGAAAATGAAGTTTGCAAAGAAGAGGTAAAACTTAACTCCTTTAAGATAAAGAAAAAGGGAGGGAACTATCAGGCAACACCCCTTCATCATCAGGCAGTCAGCAAACCACAGAGACACATGGATGAAGATCCTCTTGGAAGACTAGTAGAACAAGTCACCAGAAACTGTGTAGTGGAAACCTCAGCAATAAAGAATTGGAAAGTAAAGTAAAATGAAACCTCTATGTAAGTGAATGTGAACAGTTATGTGTCAGTGTGATTGAGATATTATTTACCTTGCTCACTTTAAAAAAAAAAAAGGTGAGCAATCACTCTGTCACGGTTAAGTAAGTTTATGGTGTGGTTTTTTTCCTGCTTGTTTTTTGTTGTTGTTGTTGTTTTTGTTTTTGTTTTTTTTAATGTGAGTCAGAGACTATGGTCTCAGGGTTTCCACCTAAATATAAATTTAATTGAACATTATAATAATAATTTTCATCTATTTATTTAAACATGTATGAGGTTCTCCAAGACATAATAGTTTCTGTTTGTTATCGATGGATTATATATGTAAATGAAATAAAAAACTTTTGTGAAAATAAAAAAATTAACTTTCTTATACAGTCATTTTTTTCTCAAATTTGAGTGACTCCATTAATTATTCAATGGAAAAGCACATAAATTTCCAATATTACATGTCATATAAACCACACAAATTGTGAGATGGAAATTCAGAAGTTTCTGAAATGGAGATATGACTTGAAAATAAGGCTTACAGAAAATTATTTACAATAAGTCAATGTACTCAAGAAAAAAAATAGACTTTTTCTTTTTTGTAATGAAAACACTTCCTGAAGGAACTTGTACTTTTTACTATAGATTAAAATTATATATATATATATATATATATATATATCTCCTAGGTTTCTACTGAATATTTACACAGCTATGTATATGTGTATTTGTTTAATTATATGTGTGTACATAAATATATGTAATATATTTCTTTTCATTAGGCTAAAATCATATCTAAAAAAGTAACAGTGTCCTTTCAAAACACAGGGGTCAACTTGATATTATAAATCAGATGTAATGCTCTTGAAACAAATTTTAGAGCCCAACCTTCTTATCTATGTTAGGAAGCCTGGAGATTGATTGGTTAAAGTGGTTTCCTGTTACTTAAAGATGTTTAATTTTTTATAAGACTTGCAGCTTGGTCAAACTCTCATAGATGTTTCCTACCTCACCAGAACTCTACATGCCTGGTTTGAAATGAGGGATGAATTCAGAGTTTCCTTATTATAGGCCAAGAAAGGATGTTTTGCTTAGCTTTACTAGGAAGACAATATTTTTCTAAGCTTGGCCAACCTCTGTTCTGACATATTGTAAAACGGCACCAGCACACAAATAGCAGCTCAGATTAGATAAGACACTTTAAAGGTCACCTTGGAAAATTCTATCTAGACATTCTTGTTCAGAAGCTTAGAGCTGCTGTGACTCTATGCTGCAATCTCAAAATAATGGATTGTGGTTGTATTTAATAAGACAGTGTTTCTTATTTAAATTGACTACAATCTATTCAATACTGAATTAAATTAAAATCTTTTAAAATTTCATAGATTTATAGATTCACTTATTTATTCACTTAAATATTTATCAAGTGCTTATTAGAAAGATTATGGAAAATACACAGAATTGTTTATTCTAATATTTTTTAAAGAGAAACACAGTAGGTTCAAATCAACACTAGGGTTATATTACTTAGAGAGTGTGTATATATACACATATAGAATAGATAGGTAGATATTATGTATAGATAAAGATACAGTTTTTTTTTTTTTTCCTGTTGGTCAGGGGCCTGAACTAAGGGCCTGGATGCTGTCTCTAATGTTTGTGCTCAAGGCTATCTCTCTGCCACTTTGAACCATAACTACACTTCTGGTGTTTTGGTGGTTAGTTGGAGATGAGTTTCTTGGACTTTCTTGTGGAGCTGGCTTTGAACTGCAATCCACAGATCTCAGCCTCCTGATTAGGTAGAATTGCAAACATGAGTCACCTGCACCTGGCCTAGACATAGATTTTTTTTCTTGCTGTACTGTGCTACCACTTGAGCGCCACCCCGCTTTTTTGGTCATTGATTTTGAATGTGGGTCTTGCATTTATCCTTACGTTGGCCTGACTTTGATCCTCTTATTTATACTTCACATGTGGCTGAAGTAACAGGTGTGTGCCAGCACATCTACCTTTTTTTGGTTAGAATGGGGGTCACCTTTTTTTTTTTAGGCTAGTTTTGAATCTTGAAACTCCTACTCTCTGCCTTTGGAGTAGCTAGGACTATAGGCCCACAATACCCATAATAAATTATTAAGCTGATATTTGTGAGCTGCATGACTTTGGACAAATTATAAGGCCTCAGTCTACTCATCTACAAGATGTTGACAATGATGGTACAATGGTTAGTCATTCTATGATTTTAGTAACACAGCACCTGTGTCATGTAAGTTTTTGCCATACTTACTGTGAGTGTTTTTCCTTTGGTTGTCAACATATTTTTATCACATCTTGATTGACTGTCATGTCTAGAGAGCAGTAGGTCTCTCAACCAGTAGCAAGTTACTCCCCAGGGTACATTTGGTAATCATGTTAATAAATAATTTCAGTTCTTAAACTGGGCAGATCTACCCATCATTTACTAGCCATATGCTGAGGGTGCTCCTACACATCATGCAAGATACAGGGCATTTCCCTCCCAACCAAGAATTATCCAGCTCCCCCCCCCCCTCCAAAAAAAATGTATGTATCTCTGAAATCGAGAAACACTTCTGGTAACAGCTCAGTATTAGTCTCTGAACTGGAGAAGAAGTTGCTCGTCGAATTTGGAGTTTGATGAGATTTAAAAGGAATCTCCTTAAGTTTTAGCCCTTAAGTTGTTTAAGTATAAGGCCATCTGCGTTTCCATCTACTTTTCCATCCCTAATAGGACATAATTATTTCTAACATATGGAATAGAATTTCAAATGTCCAAAACACCCTACTGTAACAACAACACTAAAAGAAAAAGAATATAGAATAGACAGGCACACCACAGTAAGGCAAAGAATAAAAGGTTCTGCATGTCCAGAGATACAGGAAGCTGCAGCATCTTGAAAAACAGAGACAGCAAGCCCACGTAGAGAACAAAACAGGAAGTCAGTGCTTTATCATAATAATGGAAGAAAATAAGGGTTCTTTAACAATACAGAGCAAGCATTCTCTATTTAACGTTAAGCAAACACACTAGGAAAGAACAAAATTGTGAGTCAACAGAAGTGAAGGGCTTGACGCACAGAATGCCCTGCTGCTGTGTGTCATACAAAGAGAAAGCACAGTGAGAAATATGGACACCACAGCAGCAATTCTCTCCTTCACCCATGGCTGAGGACGCAATCTGTTTACAGGTTTGTCTCCTCTATGAGTAGAAAACAATTTAGGGCATATCGTAGTCATAACATCTCTCAAGCTCTAAATTCCCATTACAAGTGAGGACTACCCAAATTCGGTTCATTAAAACAATAAGACTGCCCAGTAAGAGTTTCTAATACATGTGAACACCTCATATGATACTGTGACTAACCAAACTATATATAAAAATAAACCTAAACAAGAGCAAAAAAATCTGCTTAGACACTTTTCAAAAGAAGGCCAACAGATACATGTAAAACTGTTTAACATCACTAATCATCATTGGGGAAATGTAATGAGATACACTAGCATCTCACCCCAGTTACAATGGACATTATGAAAAAGACAAAAGGTAAGTGTTGTGGCAAGGGTGGAGGGAAAGTAGAACTCTTACATACTGTTAGTAGAAAGGCAAATTATTACAGCCATTGTGGAAAACAATAGATGGCTTCTTATAGAACTAAAATTAAACTGTGCAATCCAGCAATATCAACACCGGGTGTATATCCAAAGGAAGGGAAATCAGTAGTCATATTAACTACATCATTATTCAGTGCAACCAAGATATGAGTTCAACCTACATGTCTACTGAAGGATGAATGGAAAAAGAAAATCTATGTGCAAGGTGTATATGAGGTAATATATATATACAATATATAGACATCATGTATGTGTATAAATACACATATACACACATAAAATGTGTACATCTTTATTGTGTGTATATATTCTGTATGTCTATATAAACAAAATGGATTATACAAATAGATACAGTGTATACAGATGTAGAATGTGTGTACATATATGTGTATATATATACACAAAAGCAGATATCTACACACATACACATACATATCAGCCATAAACTGTATGAAATTCTGTAATTTGGGACAGTAGGGATAAACCTGAAGGTCACTATGTTCACCCAGGTAATTCAGAGCTAGAGGGATAACTATTACAGTATCTCACATATAGAATCTAAAACTCATGCTGTTACAGGAGTGTAGAGTGGTGGTGAACAGGGTAAACAGGGTGGTACAGTGGGGGTGGAGGATGAGGGAGCATCTGGGAGATGTCATCCAAAGCACTTTAATGAAAAGGAGTATGTTCAAGATAAGGCATTCTTGAATAGTGCTGAGAGTGAAAATATGGTGTCCTCACCACAAAAATGCTAACTGTATAAGAGAACACAGATGTTAATTAGCTAGATGTAATCATTCCCTAACACATGTGTTTCAAAACACCAGATCCGTGGTAAACACAACTGTATCTACCAATGTAGAAAATATTTACAGTTCTCAACAATATATAACCCAATGACTCCTTGTTTGTCTGAAACCCTATTGGGCTCCAATTTTTGTATTCACGTTCTAGCTCTTGGCTGGAGGGAGATTCAGTAGATCCTCAGGATGATCAGCCTGGAGGATCAGATGAGGAGTGTTATTATTAATAACTGACATTCACTCCTTACTTGTGACTTTCTCCACCCCAGACACATAGCTGCAGCCATAACATTTCCAAAAAGTCTTGGTAATACGTACAAAATTATTTTTAAATCTTAGAATTTTACAAAATTACTTAAAATTTGTTGAGAGTTATTGAAAAATCTCTTTGGGCTCATACTGTAAATGAAATGAAATGGGAGTCTTGTTAAAAAAAAAAAAAAAAAGAGTGGTATGCCCGGTGCTGGTGGCTCATGCCTATAATCCCAGCCACTCAGGAGGCTGAGATCTTGAGGATTGCAGTTCAAATCCAGCCAGGACAAGAAAGGCCATGAAACTCTTATTTCTAATAAAAAACTATCAGAAAAACCAGAAGTAGCACTGTGGGTTAGCTGAAGAGCTGAGGGATAGCACCCAGGCCCAGGGTTCAAGCCCCATAACCACAAAAAAAAAAAAGCTTGATATTATCAAGAGCACAATCTGTCTCCTGTTTTAATATTCTCCTCTTTGTGTGTCGTTGTTACTGTTCTGGACCCCATGCTTTTCTTGTCCTATATCATTCTGTCACAGGATGTCACCTTTTTAAATCTAATTCCTTATTCATTATGACAGATATCATCACACTCTGTCTCTGTAATGAAAAAGTGATAATTATTTGCTCACTATCTCTTCATTTGTTATGCAAGATAATGACTAGGCCTGAAGTCTGTGGAGTGGCATGCAACAGAAGTAGTAAGAAGCTTCAATTCAGAGATCCTAAAAGCCTGATGATATACCCAAGGATACAAGAGTAATTCAGAAGTATGTGAGCCTAACATGTGAGGAAAAGAAGAGCAAAAACAGGCTGAGATGGCAGGTGGCGTTCTATGATACAGGAAAACACTCCATGCCCTATGAGAGATTTGAAATTCATTCCACAAAGATTAATCTTACTACATAATAACATATGCATGTAGGAATTACCATGGGAAAAACTCCTCTGTACATATGCTAAGCCATTTCTTTAGTAGGATGGGGAAGGGCTAATGAATGTTCTATTTCAACAGTGTATAACAGCAAATGTGGTCAAAGTACTGTATACACGGGCATGAAAATCAAACAAAGCAACCTACTGAAATTGTTCTAAGAAGAAAGAGGGAAGCCTGAGGGATATAATAGAGGAGATGAGTTGGACTGGAGTCCATTGTGTGTTTGTGTGTGTGTGTGTATGTGTGTGTGTGTGTGTGTATACCCTCCCTTGTAGAACTAATAAACTTGTTTTAAAAAAAACCTGTAACAAAATCTGATTTGCATTTTATAGGTTGATCTGGTAATAACACGAAGAATGACGAGTCAGATAAAACTACGTGGTATAAAGTTCTAATTAGGAGATTAGCAATAAAGTTAAGTGAAAAAATTATTTATAGCCTATGCTGATAATAGCAGAGGACTGTAAAAGGATTCATGGATTCATGGATTCTAACTCATACTGTTTACTTGAATGTAGACAGTGAAGTGGAAAGGAATGTAGGATGAGTCCCAGCTTTTTGGCTGACTCCCAGCTAAATACATGGTCATGCCATTAGCGGAGATAGGAACTACCAAGGGCACTAACATAGTTCACTTCTTCCTCAGATTTTTAATGTTAAGATCAAAGAGATGATTACGAATACAAAGCCTTAAAGTATTCTTTCTTACAGATAACTTCCAAGTGGTTTTCTTTGTACACATAAGATAAAAAGTTTAGAAAATATTTAAATTATAAATAATTCTAACTTCATGAGATGATAACTGCATTGCTGATTAAAATATCATATTAAATATTGCGATTTTCTTTGAAGAAAAAAATTAATTTTGAAATGTCTGTTATTTCAAGTGAATTTTCAAACATACAAATATAATTTCCAGGGCAGGGGAAAAGGAAGTGAAAATAATTATACAAGACTAGCAGGATGCCTTTTTATAAGAATTACAGAGGGCAAAACACAGGAAGAAAAGTGTTCATATCTTGAAAAGGCTAAGTAAGACAGCAAACAGCAAACTCCTTGTATCTCTGGAGCCAGAGTAACAACAAAGAATAACATAGAAGGTCTTCTCTCTCTTTTCTTAAGCAACTGTTAAACAATAGGTAGGAAATGTGCACAACTGCTTTTATGTACACTCTGCTTCCAGGTAATATGTTTATGTGCTTAATTTTTTTAACTTTTATTAACTTTTCCATTTCCAGTGAAAAACACTGAAATTTCTAGGGAAAAAATTATACATTTAACTCGCTTTCTGATCAGGTAAACAAGAGGTAGTAAAAAACCTCTGGCACTGTTCAGAGAACTATATATCTGAATAGGTCTTGGACTCACACAGAAGGGGAAAGGAGGGATATGAGGACAGAGGGTAAGGGCACAGTGCTGAATTGGCAATGTAGAGAATGTGTGAGAAAAATGCTAATTAACTCTGCACTGGACTTGCAAAATACAACCTATTAATACTTGAATTAAACACTTCAGCATGCCATCAGCGCCCAACAGAATACATGTACAGAGCTGGAGCCTCAGAAAAGAAACAGCTATTAAGAATAAATACTGGTTGAAAGCTGAATACCGGGGGCTCACGCCTGTAATCCTAGCTACTCAGGAGGCTGAGATCTGAGGATCACGGTTCAAAGACAGCCTAGGCAGGAAAGTCCATGAGATTCTTACCTCCAATAAGCCACCAGAAAACCAGAAGTGGCGCTGTGGCTCAAGTGGTGGAGCACTAGCAGTGAGCTGAAGACCCCAGAGACAGTGTTCAGTCTGAGTTCAAGCCCCACGACCAACAAAAAATAAAATAAGAAAAGAATACATACTTGTTGAGCTTGAGTAAAAAATATTACACAGTAAGGTGGTTTTGTCGCTATGGTTTTGGCAAAGAGGATTGCAAAGTCTTTTCAATAAGTCTAGCACTGGAAGTGGCGCTATGGCTCAAGCAGTAGAGCGCTCACCTTGAGCTAAAGAGCGCAGGGACAGCGCCCAGGCCCAGAGTTCAAGCCCCACGACTGACCAAAAAAAAAAAAATTAATAAGCCTAGTACTTTATAAAGCTTACACAATAAAATGGTAATGCCAGTTCATATAAAGTCCACTACTTTTCTAGGATAATTATCAATAATATAAATGAATATAGTTGTTTGTTCGACTGAAGCTTCACCGGTGCCATCTGTTGAAAGTTCTATGCACAGCATTAACAATGACTTTATGCATAAAGATTTATAAAAATTAAGAGATTCTAAATTTTTCTAGACACATCTAGATCATAATGATCTACAGTGTAGCCTCTGCCTACTTTCCTTTGCCAATAGGCAAAAAATGAATTTGCTGGCTTTTTCTTCAGAAGGTTAGTACTTAGCCACTTGAGCAAGTGTGAGGCTCTAAGGTCCAGCCCTAGTACCAACACACACACACACACACACACACACACACACTCCACACTCAAACACAAGCTATCGTTGCTGGACACCAATGGCTCATGCCTGCAATCACAGCTATTCCTGGGGCTGAGATCTGAGGGTCACGGCTCAAAGCCAGCCTGTGCAGGCAAGTCCATGAGACCAAAAGCCAGAAACGGGGCTGTGGCCCCAGTGGTAGAGTGCCAGACTTAAGTGAAAAAAACTAAGAGACAGCACCTAGGCTCTGGGTTCAAGTTCCACTTTCAGCAAAAACAAAACAAAACAACACAACAATGGACACTACCTTTATATAAAAATAACTTATGGAAATGAGGTGTTTGGATTCACAGTACGTATGTTCACTTAAGAGTATGACAGGATTCATAAAAACTTAAGAGCATGATAAAACATAAAACAATTCTGAAGAGTTACTAATATCTCTAAGAGATGAAAGAGTTAATGACTAGCCTTCAATGACCCACAGAATTTTATTTTCTATTAATTAAGGGTTGTTTGGTATACTGAGTGGAGTAGCAAAGGCCTGCATATAACATATCATTAGATGAGGATCCCTGAGCCAATCCAATGACAAATGTCAGCATTGCTGATTCCAAATAGCAAGGCCTACATAATATACTGTGAATAAAATAACACCACAGGGGTCAGATGAATGGAGAGAAAGAGAGAAAAGGTGGACAAAGGTAACCTGAGAGGCTGACTGGGGTTGGGAGAGTTGGGGGACTGATAGAAGGGTGACACTGATAAATATGCATTGTACTCATAAACTGACTTGTTGAATTGAAACCCCTTTGTACACTAAAGATCATCATAACTTTACAAAAACACAGATAATTGGAATAAAAATAGTTTCACCTCATTCAACCACACAAATTTTGACCATAGTCAAAGCTATAACTTAAGGCTATCTGGTTAAAAACTGTTCCATTTTCCTGAAGTCTCTAGATGAGAGCTTAAAATGATTCAAATGGCCCAAATCTGGGCTGGGAAGGTGGCTCAGTGGTAGAGCACTTGCCTTGCATGCCTGAGGCCCTGGGTTCCATTCCTCAGCACCACATAAGCAAAAAGAAAAACGTTGGAAGTGGTGCTGTGGCTCAAGTGGTAGAGCGCTAGCCTTGAGCTGAAGAGCTGAGGGACAGCACCCAGGCCCAGAGTTCAGGCTCCATGACCGGACCCCCCCCCAAAAAAAAACCAAAAAACCAAAACCAAAACAAAACAAAACAAAAAAATAAATGGCATTAACTATACAAAGGTGATTTTAAGACACAACGCCAAAATTTTCTGAAAAGTTGACTGAAACTTCCGAAAAACTAACATAATGAAGCTTTAGGGGAGTCCAGTTTTAAGAAGAAAAATAAAAAACTTAGAAAGTTGTCAATAGTATTATCTTGGAAAATTGGTTAAGTAGCAGCAGCAAGTTTCCCAAGATTGGTTAAAGATGTCCTTTTTCTAAAGTACAAATGTTTTTCTAGCTCAAGAGAAAAGTAACCAGAAACTAACAAGCTCCATGAACCTGATTCTCAGCAAGTCATTATCACAGACACTAAAATGGGAAGGCCCCTCAATTAGCTTCATAGGGGGGCTAGCAAAGCCCTCTGAAAACAGCAAGTGCCACAGAGAAGGCCTGATGTTTGCCAGGTTATCATACATTCCACTTGTTTTTCACTTTGAGTTTCATTTAATCAAGAAATGACAATTATATATTTTATGGGGTCCAAGGTGAACAGTCTTTTCGACCTCTTGGCTCCTCTTATGTCCATCAGACAATCACACAATACACACCACGGTGGTAACCTAGCCATTGTTTCCTTGGGTTGTTTCCAAGGCACCTGTATCTCTTCCAGGACTAGACACTGCATCAATGGTAAGCCAAAGTCCTTTCCTCTTTTACAAACACCCCTATGCAATGATTTAAAAACATATGTAATTGTTCTGGTATCTTTAATGTATGCTGGTTTGCAATCTTTTGGGTAAATGCTCAGGAGTGGAATTGCTGGATCTTAGAGTAAGTCTATGTTTAATTTTTTGAGGAACCTCCACATTGCTTTCCAGAGTGGTTGAATAAGTTTACACTCCCACCAACAGTGTATTAGGATTCCCTTTTGGCCCCATCCTCTTCAGGATTTGTTATTATTTGTTTCCTTGATAGATAATGGCCATTCTAACTGGTATGGGTATAATCTCAATGTTGTTTTGATTTGTATTTGCTATATGGCCAAGAAAGGAGTAGACATATGAAAAGGAGAAGAGGGGGAGAATGTAGTCAAGAATCAAATGTAAACCCTACAAAATTAAGACGAGTAAGAGAAAGGGTAGATAGTGGAGGCATGGGTGAAAATGTTGAAAGAGGAAATGTTGATCAAGATATAGTATATTCATAAACTGCCTTGTTAAATGGCAACTCCTTTATAATGAAAAATAAATATAAGTGAGTAAATAAAGCATATTTATGAAAGGCCATAGGAGGAGAGAATACTAATATAAAAGACATGAAATGCAGAATTATGCTGTAAATGCACTTAACTTCTATTCACCAGTGGTCTGCCAATTTCTCATTCTTCCATAAAATGCTTTTGTTTAGGGAAAATGGGACATTAATTGATTTCAGAATTCTTCTTTAGCCAGAATGGTTTTCCTCATTCATTCATAAACATGGATTTAGAATTCCACTTGTCTATGAAGGACTACATAAGAATTCATGGTCTTTCTAAGCTGCTACCCATCAACCATAATAACTGCCTCTTTCATAAAGCATGGTCTTGTCTTTTCAAGTAAAATACAACCACCTTGATCTCTAAAACATTTCATTCTAAAGACAATGGTTTCTTAAGTAAGAAGGACTTGCCTCTTACTACTAAACTACCTCCCTTGTTCAATCAGCAGACATTTCAGATCTAATACTGATAAGTTAGGGCAGGTTCAAAGACAAAACAAAGATACTTAGACTAATAAAAAATATCAAACATTTACTGAGAAGAATATCCATACGTAGTTGTCTTATGAACAGATGGAAATTTAAGTAATATAGAGACCACCATTTTTCTTTTAAGGTAATAAGAGGTAACAAGAGTAACTGGTTCAATTGCAGCTACGCTTTAAGATAAATGATTATAGTTTTAAAATTAAATGGCAAGGTAAATTAAGAGTTAAAATCCATGCTACTACCTCTTTTGTAACTAAAGTTTATTCAAAACACCATATTTATTTATATACTTTCTGTAGCTATTTTCTGTTCTCATAGCACAATGGAAAACATGATAGGGTCACATGCTGTTCCTGTGGTACAATGACAACTTATCCCACAAGTCTGATAATGAATATTCACTGTTGGAACCTCTCCTAAAATTGTTAGTCAACATTCTTAGGAGAATGAAGACATATTACTGTAATCTAGGAGATTTATTTTTTGTTTTTATTGGTGGTGGTGGTGTGTGTGCACGTGTGCATGCGTGCACATGTACACGTGCATCCGTGCCAGTACTGGGGTTTGAACTCAGTATTTCATGCTCTTGCTTGGCTTTTTTTTTTTTTTACTAAAAGTTGGTGCTCTACCACTTGAGCCACACCTACACGCCAGTCTTTTTTTCTGGTTCCTGGAGATAAGGATCTCTCAGATTTATTTGCCTACATTGGCTCCTCAGATCTCAACCTCCAGAGTAGCTAGAATTATAAGTGTGAGCCACTGGTATCTGGGAGTTTTTGCGGAAGGAAGCAAGAGTCTTAAAGAGTAGCTGCAATTGAACCAGAAGGTAAGTGATAGGAAGACTACTAACAACTTAATTTGGGGACTAGTATTGTCCTTAAGACTGCTAATAGAATATGATCTTATCATGCTAAATCAATTGTTATTGGAGCAATGGAATCTCATAGTGAATATCAAAACAGATGGTCCAGAAACTAAATGAGATTTCTTGGATAACTCTCAAGTCAGACCACAATGGTACCACACCAAGTTAGCTCTAGTGATGATGGTGGTGAGGGCAATGGTAGTGGGTATGTTGCCTTCAACACCATCTTGCTTCAAAAGAAACTAACTTGCTATGTGACAGATTTGAACAAAATGGGAAGAATAGGAGACTAGTAATAAAAGAAAGTATCAACATAGGCCTTGCTTCTGACCATTAGTGAACACTCCTCTATATGTAAAATAGGTATGATGATAGGTACCAAGTTCAAACTGGAAATCATCATTAGTATGAACTTGAGTCTGGGCCAGTATCCTGGTATTGTGGCTATGGTTAGTGTTTGAGACAGAGACAAATGTTCAGGGTGAAATGAGTGACTCCATTGACTCTATTCTGTGTACAATGTGCAGCTGAGATAGACTTCTCTAAGAAGTCTATCATAGTAAGGACCAAACTGTTCCTCACAGAACAAAAGGTACATCTGGTGAAAATTAAAGAAACTGTACACTATCATTTTTATGACTTACTAATAAAAATTAAATAATGAACAATATGAAGCAATATGTGATATATCTCATTTAAGTGATATTGTGGTATCTGATATATCACAATCCACATGATATTTATACTGAACAATATCATAACTAAAGTCTTCAAAAAAATTGGTGCTTGTCCTCGGGCTTGAACTCAGGACATGGGCACTGTCTCTGGGCTTCTTTTACACAAGGCTAGCACTCTACCACTTGTGTCACAGGTCCATTTTGGCTTTTGGGTATTTATTGGAGATAAGAATCTCATGGATTTTCCTGCTCAAGCTGTCTTCAAACCCTGATCCTCAGTTCTCAGCCTCCTGAGTAGCTAGGATTGTAAGTGTGAGTTACAGGTGCCAGACTCATATCTAAAGTATTTTTGACTTAAACAATGTGGTATCATTGATGATAGCTTTGAGAAACAAACAAGAAACTATAACTAAAACAAGTCCTATTTCACAATTCCTGATTCTGATGAATTCTATCAATAGTAAGATCCTGACCAGAATCCAGGTTTAAGCAAGTAACATTTGAGGATCAGCAGCCTTTACCCGATCTCATATCCATTTCTATCTCATCTACCAATATCAAAAGTATAATACATCTGACTCCCCTAACCAAGAGAATCTTCTGCAATAAAAACCAATTCCCATGAAGCCCAATGATCCATCTTCTTCACAATTGTCTGTTTAGCAAGTGCAGCCTTAAGCAGACATCTCCAGGGTCCATTCCAATCAACCAAGATCCTTACCAGCTACCTTAACTCTGGTAAAACTTACTAACAAAAGCCAGGAAGTTCTGCTGGTTAAGAAATCATGTATGACAATAGGAGAGGGACTTGTTTCAAACAAAGTAACATATTTTAAAGCACACCGCCAAACTGCTAACCTTTGTTTAAAGCTCTTGCCATCCAAATTCCAACTGCAGCTTCTGTTAACTTTTGGCATTTGATACTTGTAAGGCACCCAAAAGGAGAAGAGCCTACCATTCCTACCATTCCTACCCAATCAGATTTACTAGATCATGATTTATTTCTGAGTGTGCATTTTATGTTTTCCACTTAGGAGATTTTTATAGTTATGGATATTAAATGTCCTAGCATTTGAAAATATTTAAATGAAAAAACAATTACCTCTCTTTGACATTAATATACACCTGCCTTGGGTGCCAAAGCAGTTGATATGTCTTGGCTATTAAAGGCCTTCTATCTCACAGTCCAAAATAGCTCCCATCTGGTCTTAAGTTTATTAGTTATTTGTTATCTGTCAAACACTAGAATTCCTGCCTGGAATGTTGTTCTGTAGCAAATGAGGGATATTTTAGGTTGTAAGAAAACAGGGTTTAATCCTGTATTTGCTCTACTTCATTTGAGTAAGATTTATATTTCTTCTGTCATCTGCATAATTCTCTGTCCAATTTTTTCCCAATATAACTGATAAGAATAAAATAGATAAATAAAACTATTTATTTATTATTTGGGGCTGGCCTCTAAAACAATGACCCCATGTTGTCAGAGAAGGTACAAAAAGCTCTCTATCTCCTTTATATGGTTTATTTTACCCTTTTTTGTTTTACTTTTTTGAGCCAGTCCTGGGGTTTAAACTAAGTCTGGGCACTGTCCCTGAGGTTTTCCTTTCATTTTTTTATTTTTTCCAGTTCTGGGGCTTGAACTCAGGGACACTCTCCCTGAGCTTCTTTGTGTTCAAGGCTAGAGCTCTGCCCTGAGCCCAAGCACCACTCCAACCTTTTTCTAAGTAGTTTCTTTTTTGGGAGATAAGAGTCTCATGGACTTTCTGACTCAGGCTGAATTCAAACCACAATCCTCAGATCTCAGCCCCCTGAGTAGCTAGGATTACAGGCGTGAGCCACCAGCACCTGGCTTCTCTGAGCTGTTTTTGCTCAAGGCTATCACTCTTTCACTTGAGTCACAGCTCTAGTTCTGATGTTTTGGAAATTAAGTACAGATAAGTGTCTCAAAAACTTTCCTGCTGGGGCTAGCCTCAAAAAAATAATCCTCAGATCTCAGCCCCCTGAGTAGCTAGGGTTACAGGTGTAAGCCACCAGCACTCATTTCATTTGAACATTGTTTCTATACCACTAACTATATGGTAGAAGACAAAAAAAAAATCTTAAAGTGATACACATTTTGAAAGGGCCTCATTATCTGGGTGTCTCACTTCAGCATCTCAAATAAATAACTGAGGTGAATTGATTTTTGTACAGTATTGTGAAGTTTGGGGACAGAGTTCTCCATAGGATAATTAACCAAGTAGACCTATATCAATAAAAGATAATGAATTCATGGGAAGAACATTTTTCAAAAGAGTGTCTCTTGATCAATAATTATTACTTCATACCTGTTTCCTGAGTTTAATACCAGAACCCTGGGGTAAGTATTTACATTATTTATGGAATTGGGCTTTGTAACACAGAGAAACCCAGCAAAAGTGACCAAGTTGGTCTCAGAGAACATTTGGGAGCTGCATCTGCAGGATGCCAATGGACAGGAGGACCTTATTGTAAAAGACAGCCTTTAGCTGGGTGCCAGTGGCTCACACCTGTAATCCTAGCTACTCAGGAGGCTCTAAGGATCGCAATTCAAAGCCAGCCCAGGCAGGAAATCCATGAGAATCTTATCTCCAATTAACCACCAGAAAACCAGAAGTGGTGCTGTGGCTCAAGTGGTAGAGTGCTCGCCTTGAACTGAAGAGCTCAAGGTCTAGAGTTCAAGCCCCATGACCAACCGGAAAAAAAAAAAGTCGGCCTATAACCAGGGATAGCAAACTTAGACACAAGATTAGATTTAAGGTAATGGGTGCAAACTGTACACTTTAAAGAGGAGGAGCCCCAAAAGGTAAGCTTGCAAGGGCTGATCCACTGAAGGATCCACATACTATCTCTGGGACCCCAACATAATCACAATTTACTATTCAGTGGCATTGCTCAATAGGTAAGTAGTTTCTCTAACATCTTCGACTGTCTATTCTACTTTGTAGACTTTGTAAGGTAAATTCAAAATAACCCCTACTTCTTCTTCCAATAATTACTTGCTATCACAGAAGGCCTTCAAGAGCTAAAACAGTTAGGCTAAAACTTGTCACTTAATATGCTCTCTTCATCCTGTGTCCCTAAGCATACTCTGATTAGTGGTCTATGTTATCATGGTACCAGATTATACAGGCTCCACGACAAATCCAAAAGATATTATGTAAGACCTCATTATAAACTGTAAAAGCAACATTGACCATTGTCCCAGTGTACAACCAATGGTTTTTATTTCATTCTCTGTATCAAAATAAAGCTCAAGAAAGGCCCATCCATTGTTTGTAGGCTATTTGAAATGCTCTGGTTTACAGAGTAGATTTAATAAATCAGAGATCCTTTGGGGGGAAAAAACAATTTTGTTCATCTGCATGTTGTTTTTTATGAGTAATACAGCTTAGCTGGCTTTGATTTATATTCAGGTTCTCTTCCGTTATTCTCTTCAGTCTAGCTACATTGCAAAAAACTAATGTGTGATATTTCCAGTCTCTGTTATCTGTTTTGCATAGTATGTTGCTTTGGCTTATCTTAGAATTGAATTTCTGGGAATTATTTACATTATTAAATAAAGAATATTATTGTTTAAGTGTAAAGTAGAGGTAGATAAAGGTAATTTCCTTGCATTTCCTATTCTGTTACTGTTCCTTGTCATCATTTAAAAAAAATTCCCTCTATGAAACAACACATTACTACTTTTAAATGTCATCTTTTTAAGACACTCACCTAAACATTTAAATTTAGGATTGCAAAAGAAAATACTAATTCAGGTGATCACTAAAATTCATACCAAACTTTTAATGGCATTTTCTTCTCAAACAATGATACTTCATAAAGAACAGCATATATTCTAAAATAAAGTAAGAATGTTCTTATTTTTAAACTGTCTTTCAACTGTTGCATTAATGAACTATATCTAAAGTATAGTTCAATGGTCCTCATAGGCTCACCAATAAAGAGGTTGGGATGAGAGTCTACCTGCACTTCCTGTGGCTGCTCCTCATCACTGGATGCATCTAACTCACTCATCTTTAATGCTGTCTTTAATTTCTCTTCTTAAATAAGAAAGCTGCATTCCAGGACTTCATAATTTGCAAGCATATAAGATATAAAATGAAGCCTTTATTATACTTAAGCTCAGGATATTCAAAGCTAGAAGGAATCACAAAGAGAAATGAAAAGCAAAGGGCTTTTGTACATAAATGGTATTGATAACTATCACTTTTTTATTTTCAATCTGCATATTGTCAGCGAAAATTAGTATCATATGTTCATTTTATATGATTTTATATAAAGCAGAAAAAACATCAACTAGATTAGACAGTATCCCTTGAATATATATCAGCCAATACTGCTCACACTAGTTTATCATCCCACCACATGTACATGATATGATGGTGCCTCAAACATACTTACCAAGGACTAATGTTTAAATTGATTTAATAGGTATCTAATGAAATGTATTAACTTTAAGATCAGTGGATAAACCCACAGTAAAAAAAAAGGCATTTGTAAATAAAAGACTGTTGAGTGAAAAGTATTTTGAGAAATTTTAGGGTGAAACTGATTCTACATATACCTTACACAGAGTTACAGACTCTGATAAAGAACCACTGAATTTCAGAGCTGAGATAACCCACATTCATAGGGAAGGTGTACAAGGCCCAGAGAAATTAGGAATATCCTCCTGGTCTAACAGCTAATTAAGGACAGATCAAAGCCTAGATATAGTTCCAGTAAATCCTGCTCTCTCTTCTTTCTAGCATGTCTGCCTCTTCTAGTCATTTGTTTACTAACAGGGTCAGCTTTCTCATTATGACTTTTAGATTCTGATCACGTTTCACATAATGACAGTTCTTTAAGAAAGTCTCAAATCCCTTAAAAATTTATATACTCACAACTATTCTGTTAAAGAATATAGATACAGGCATTTACTATACATAGTAAGGTTGTAGCTAAATAATATAGATGCTGCCTATATTTTTGTCTAATTCTCTATGTAGAAGGGGGAATGCAGTCAAGAATTCGAAGTATATCTTTCAAAATTAAAAAAAAAAGGGAGTGTTAGTGGTAGGTAAGGCCTTGTATTATCTTAGATAATTTTTCCTACCAATTTTCCTCTTTCTGCTATTTTACCCAACAGATAAACTTTTCCCTAATCTAGTTTCCATCAATTTAGGTTTTCTAGCACACACGCACAATTTATTCACAATTATCTGCTTCTCTCTTCCATTCTAATATACCCACATCACTTATGGAGCTCCCCTCTGTCCCTTTAAAGCTATATTGAACTATTAAACCTTTCCTTCTACTGAATATGCGCATTGTTCACAAGCACTGTGCACTAGTGAAGCCTATTTTCCCCAAATTTGACTCCAGGAGCAATCAATCTTTAATGGGTTTCTCTATTCTTCCTATCAGTAGTATCCAGATTCTACCCAGGCTGTGTGACATAATTAGGGCTTTTCTACATGAGAAAAAATAGCAATTATGTCTAAACTACTCTTCAGGATTACAGGGTGACAATCTCCACACAAATCACTGTTGAAGAATACTACATTTGTTTTAAGTATCCTGGGCAGCCTTACTCTGTGACTGCTTTTTGTGCAAGCGTTGCTGATTTTTCTTTTTCCAAAGCAGTTCTCCCTATAAAAGAGCCATGTGTTTAAAGCCCTGCAAGACACAAAACATATTGGCAAAACATAGTCAGAAGATGTGCAAAAGAGAAAGCAGCAAAAAACAGTGATTAAATATCTTCTCTGCAGAAAAAAGTGCAGATCAGGAAAGAATCCTCCCATCCCTGTGCAGCACGCAGGTGACATCTGCATCTGCACTGAGAGGTGAGGGCGGGCTTCTGAGATGTGACTGGACCAGGCTGTGTTGCCATGGAAGTGTGAGGCGCAATTTCCTAAGCTCCTAAGCTCCTGTGTACTCTTCTCAGCACTTCTGGCAACGGTGACAGGTTCTTTTCCTTTGTTCAGAAACTGCTCTGGAAACAACCCTGCCTCCTTCACAAGGCATTGAAAGACTGAATTGTGTGGTCACATTGTAATCAAATTACATGAGAGGGAGATTTTTCATTTCCATTCCTAAAATTAGCCTCTTTGTGTGTGTGCTAACAGCACAGAAATAGCAACACTTGCTGAGAGGGCCCACTCAGTGGAGATCCCAATTGCCAGGCCTTTCAAAAGGGTCTCCAGGAGTCCTGCACAGGGGCAGGTGGGCAGGCACAGGACACCTGGCAATTCCCAGCCCTTACTGATTCTGAAAAGCAGCCCTCAAATGTTGGTCTCAGGGGCGGGGGGGTGTGTTTCAGGAAGGGCCTCCAAGGGGCAACGTACACATTGTGTTTGCCAAGCAGATGTTGCTGCCAGAGCGTTTGATCAAAAGGAATAGATTTCCCAGTAGGACTCTTCATAAATGTTCTTAATTGACTCTGGACCAGCAGCAAACAGTTTGCTTCATGTCTCCTGCCCTGTTCATGATGCAAAACCCAAAAATAAATGTGGAATAGGTGAGATGAGTTTAAACATGATTACTGACTTACTTCAGGCATATATCTAAAGTCTTCAAAGGGTAGCACTGTTTTTTATAATAATACATCATCCAAAATTGAAAGAATCTTTTTAATTAAATAGAATTCTTCACTCCATGTAGAGTATGTAAACATTAGCTCTATCTGGATTAATAAATCCCTATGACATCAAGCAAAACACAATGCAATGAACAGAGAGATCTAACCAAGGAATTGTATGTGGACTAACCAATCACATCTCCATCTTCAAAATTCAATATTAAAAGCTCTGCTCTATCAGTCTACCTCCCACCTACAGTTCACTCTGAACAGAAAGCCTTCTCTATGACCATGTTCTGTTACATGTGAATTTTCCATGTAGATGTGAATATCTGTGAGTGTGCAAGACAACTTTATGATTCTGAAGTATTATTTTAGAAAGTGTCAGGAAGGAATAACATAGCCCTATCATTTGTGACAGACACCATTACCTCAAGAAAAACAGCAATGGTATCCATCACAAATGAAAAAAAAAAAAAAAGCCCAGCATTAGGCATGAACAGAATGAATGATTAACAAATCTTAGATTGATACATACATACAACTTTAAGATAAATGTTGAAAGAAATGAATTTGACAAGTTAAAAATAGCTTTAGTAGCTTATTACACTGAATTGCATTAATGGTGTTAAATGATTGCAGAAGGCACTGTGCATAATGCTAAAAGAACATAAGCTCAGGTTATATCTTGGTGGGAATCCATCCTTAATTAGCTGTCAACCACTTTAATACCCCTAACCTCTGTGAACCTGATATATGCCTTCACTAGAAAAGGGGTTGTGTTATGAGATCTGTAAGATTCTACTCAGCTCTGAAAAAAATCCGTAACTTTGTATCCAGAAAAATGTGTTTATACTTAAGTATATTTAAAAAACAAGTATATCCTTTTTTAACATAAAATGTATCAGAACTAAAACATTATATCATATACAATGTTATTTATAAGTGGCATTTATGTTATTGTGGGTGATTCTATATTTTTGGAATCAAAGTTGGTAACACCATAGGTAGCATTTACCTATATTGGAATAACATGTGATCTTCATTTGGGGTTCACATCACCTCAAGTATTTGTGTAGTGAAATAGACCAGTTTGAGTACTGTAGAAAAATGGGATTATATGCTACCTTCTTAAATATTTTTAAATGTGGTCATTAAAAAATGTTCACATCTGTTTATTTCCTTGAGGAAGGAGATCTTTATTTTTTATCAACTTTTAAAAGAGGTATTTCTTGTGAAATAAAATATCCAGCCAATAATACTGCCGTTTCTACAACTAACAAAACTGTTCTTACTGTGGGATGACCTGGCCTTCCTGGAGCACTGAAATCCCACCACACTTCCATGGGCCCTTCTTACCACTGGGAAGAATCAGCTCAACCTTTACCACTGTTCTGACCGATGCAAGACAGAAAGCCATTATTTACACCTGGGAGCACAAACTACGAGAGCTGAAAAGAACTTCATCTACAATTGAGCAATTTCCCCTGACCAGAAAGAAACAAAAAGCACCCATTCCACCTGGTTTATTTTTAAACATGTATGCTGCTAAGGCAAGGTTGTGCCTTTCTCATCATTATACACAATACAAGGATTCTGAGAGGAGATACCTTCCTCAAAAATTGCTTTTACTATCAGCAGAGAACCTGGAACTGGCCACAAAAGATAATTAATACTAAAAAAAAAAAATGTTGGTATAATTTGTGGAGGAGAAGGGAAAAAAGAAATTGTTTAAATAGGGATACAGGTGGCCTCATTGCAACAATGACATGTACAAGACGTTATGTCGAAAAACGAACTTTTCAACTTTGGCATGGTGGGAGAAGGGGGGCGGGACGGTGCGGGAGACGGGAAGGGGAAACAAAGAAGGAGGTAACAATGCTTGATAAGAAATGTACTCATTACTTTGCCCATGTAATTGTCACCCCTCTGTACGGTATTTTTCACAATAAAAAATAAATAAATAAAAATACCTGATATACTTACTATTCAAATTGCTAATTATATTCTGGGGGAAACTGACACACTTCTAAAGATTTGGGATTTTAAAAAAACCAAAAAACTTTCTAATCAAGGCACAGTGAGCAATCTCTCATAATTGAAAATCAAGTGTTCAAATACTGAGACTAATTTATTCAGGAATGTCAGCATGTAGCACTGAATTGACCTTGTAACTAACACTGAACAGTCAGAAATAGTCTCTATAGGGAAAACTCATCAGACCTTCTTTGTAATAGTACAAATAATTTCTGAACCAGTTGTACATGACTTGTGTTTTCTAGGCCAGGTCTCAGTCTGTCATATGGGTGTCCATTAAATGATTTTCATTGCTCTGAGATCTCTTTACTGGGTTTAATCCTAGGATCTCATTATGTTGATGTTCATGTTCGTTTGAACTTATAAAAGTAGTTGTGAATAGTCGTGCTATCATATCTATCTTAGCTGTAAATGAAGACAATAGTCAACTTATTGTAGTATTAAAAATTTAGCAAATATTCTTTTAAAGCTGAGACCTATTACGGTATTTCTGTATCTTAATAGCATATTTCAAATAGTGAATTTCTTTTGCACTAAGTTACATTGATAATATAAATGAATGTTTAACTAAATCTAAAACACTTTCTCCATTTTTAATATCTCTGATATAAGCAAGAATCCAACATGGTATATTATCTTTTCTCTTTTGAAATGATATATACAATCATGGCATTTCACAATCTTTCTTTGCCATTTCTGGAAGGGAAAAACTAAACAAAAAAAAAACTGACAGAAAAATAGCAATGTGGTTAAAAGAATACCATTGACCAGTTGAACTTGATAATCACTATTTAATCTCTTCTAGTTTTAACTTTGCAAGCATTACAGTACTGTCTTAAATAGATAATGTCAATACAGCTGAGGGCTATTCAGGTTTCCTTCCACAATTTTAACAATGCTACAGATCTTTAAAAATCAAACTTGTCCTTTTCCTATCTGTTTTTAATAAAATGACATACATGCTACATTTCAATGGTTGATACAACCCTCAAATCTTAGAGAAATTAGTGTATTGTTTATAAGCTTGTTCTTGTTTCTTTTCTTTGATACTCCTTGCTGCCTAAAAAAATGGCACAGCCATGTCTTATATCAAGAGTCCTATAAAACCATAGCAAGAATCCAACATGAAGAGAAAAAACAACTTGAAAATAGAAAAGGAAAAAGGGGGAAAGGTAAGAAAGAAAACTCTGTATTATTATTATCCTATGTAATAACATAAACAATCTTTTTCCTCATCATAAGTTTACATATATACCTACATTTATATAATAAATTGAGAAAGAGGAGATTCATTTTATTAATTCCATGATTTCTAGGCAAATAGTTGGCTATTCGATAGGAGAGAAAGTACTTCTTTTTCTTTTGTCAGTTGGTCGTGGGGCTTGAACTCTAGGCCTGGGTGCTGTCTCTCAGCTCTTCAGCTCAAGATGAGCACTTTACCACTTGAGCCACAGCGCCACTTCCGGTTTTCTGAGTGTTTTATTGGAGATAAGAGTGTCACGGAGTTTCCTGCCCGGGCTGGCTTTGAACCATGATCCTCAGATCTAGCCTCCTGAGTAGCTAGGAATATAGGCGTGAGCCACTGACACTCAGCAAGAAAGTATTTTTTATATGTGGTACATGGCAGCCAAAATAATCATTAATGATCAAAATTAGTTTTTAAAAATGAATTTTAAAAGTATTTACAACCTCTCTTCCTGTTTACTAGATATGAGATATATTTTCCCTTAGTAACTTATAAAATAAAAACTACCCACCCTAAAGTGAAAAGAAAAGAAGATTTAGAAAACTCACAGATATGAAAATAAATTTTATGTCTTCACATTTATTAAGGAAACTAACCCTAGAATCAGTAGATGTATTCAAGCCCTCAACAAAACATTTTGGAAAACCACCATTTCAGAAACATGATTCTCCCCAATTTACCATCCTACAGAAACAATTGTGTAAGTGAAATATATGACAAAGTATTAAATATCCCAGAGAAAGTGTTCCATATATATTCACCAGGGGAAAAAAGAAATAAAGTCCCAAGTAAAAACTGTCAGTTACTGTCAATACTTTGTTGCACTAAAAGAGCTCAATTTTGTCACAAAGAATTTTAGAAAGTACTAATTTAATTAAAATATGAAAACTCCAAACTTCCTCCAACTTTACCTGGCTCATAAATTAGCATTTTTTTAAGTAAATCCCTCCCCTATCTCTACTGACTGCATGCATGATGTAGATGGGAAGTATTACCAAAGTGTCATTATTTCCCATTCTCCTCTTAAAATTAGTACACATGCTTATTTTGGACACTTACATCCTCCAGTGTTCCCACTGGAAATCTGGATAATAGGATGACCGTCGTGAAAATTAACATACTCTACATGATGAATGGCTACTTACAAAATGATGTCTACCATTGAAAGGAAAACACATAATTGAGACTTTACATTTCAAATAAGAAAGCTAAACTCCAATGGCACTGACTAGCTATGAGCTTCTGGAAGTCACCCACCTGGGGTAGCATGCGATTTTCTTCTTCCAGCTGTCTTACTCTTGCCTCCAGCTGCCTAACATAGGACAAGGTTGATTCTAAAATTGAAAAGAAAGAACTCACATTATCCACACAGGTCTTGTTCAGTACACTGTCAGGATTTTTCTGGCTTGATTTGTTCAATCAGATTAAGTGATTGCTTAGTCTGTTATTTAAAAAAAAAAAAAAAAAAGGAAGGAAGAAAGAAAAAGACTTCCCAGAAAAACAAGAGCAGATACTATTTTTTGAACCTGCAAACAGTTTTGAACAACTGAACAGTAATAAGCAGAATTAGAGAAACTTCTAGATCATGAGATTGAAGGGTTATATACACCAGTGAGCACTTTCAACTTTAAGCATCTTGAAGACAGTTACCCCTCTTTTCTCATTTTGTGCATTCTTTTATTTGTCTCCCACACCAGGCATTTTTTGCAATATAATCCACAAGCAAGATAAATTACCAGGATTATTAACAGTACAGAATAAACAAGTGTCAAATACCTTGTTATCTTCATTTTTTCCAATTAATAGTTCAAATTTCAAGAGCAACATTTGTTCTGAGAAATCTACAGGTGTTAACTACAACATTCAAAAACCAGCCATGGCAGGACTTCATAGTTAAATGTATGGTGAATTTTCACTCAATTTTGGCTGTCACAGAGACCCAAATTAGTTTTTTTTCTTTTCAAACTTTGGGAAGGCTATTGTCAATAGCATTGACATTGATTCTTGTTTTCAATTCTTCATGGATCAGATAGATGCTAGAAGCGATGAATCAGCATCAAACGCAATTTCTGTTTTGTACCCAAACTCTTGATAGCAAGATTTGTCAAAAAGAGGGTTCCAGATAGAGAACTATACCATGTCATTTTTATGGAAGAACTTGATAGTAATTCTCCTTCACTGAAATGAAATATACAAGTAAACCAGAGTAAAGCATAGTTGCAAGTTATTCAGCATCCAGGAATATATTTCAGGTGTGGTTAAAAGTACATGGTAACAGAATCCCTCTGGAACATAATTCCATAGTTAATACTAATGCCACGGACACTCCTTAGAGGTTCATGTTCTTTGGCCTTAGAAACACACAAAAAAGCATAATCCAAGATGACACTGCATTCAAGAGGCAAATGTATGGAGCCCCTAGTAAAGTTACTGTTGCATGAAAACCTTGACTTGAAATTCATCATGCATGGGATTGGGAAGGTGGCTCAGTGGTAGAGTGCTTGCCTGGCATGCATGAGGCCCTGGGTTCAATTCTTCAGCACCACATAAGCAGAAAAAGCCAGAAGTGGTATTGTGGCTCAAGTGGTAGAGCACTATCCTTGAGCTGAAGAGTTGAGGGACAGTGCCCAGGCCTAGAGTTCAGGCCCCAGGACCAACCAAAAAAAAAAAAGGTCCCATGGCTCCCCTTATTTGCAATAACTAGTATATAACTAGTATATATCTGAGAAGTAGAAAAGATCAGATAAGATGATGTTAAGTAAAATGAACCTCAAGATAAGGACCAAGTGGTTTTTTCTTTCTTGCTATTGCTTCTAATGTATTTGTAAGGTGCCATGTGTTTTTTTTGTTTTTTTTTGTTTTTGTTACTTTGTATGTCCCTCCCCTATGGTATAACCCCTGTTTTCACTGTATTTGATGTTGGTATAATTTGGGGAGGGGAAGGGAAAAAACAGATTTTTAAATAGGGATACAGGTTGACCCATTGCAACAATGGGATGTACAAGACACTATGTTGGGGGTGCAGGGGAGAGTATAGTTGTGGAGATGAGATGGAAGGGATGGTAGGGGAAAAACAAAGGAGGAGACAACAATGCTTAACAATGCTTAATAAGAAATGTACTCATTACTGTACTCATGTAACTGTAACCCCTCCACTGTACAGTATTCTCACAATAAAAAAACTTATTAAATAAAAAAAGAAATTCATCATGCATGTGGAATATTTTTAAATCTGGGAAGTGCTTAAATGAACCCAATTCTTATTTTGTGATTTCAAATTGTGAAAGCAGCAAGCTAAGTTAGGGAAATAGTCCAAGCTAGTAGAGCACTTGCTAGGAAGCCCTGGGTTTAATTCCCAGTACTGGGGGTGGGAAGAGAATTAAAAAGCCAATTTTTTTACATATAAAATGTTCATCTTTAATTCATAAATATAACAATTAAGCTCATTCCTGCTGTGAACATAGCATGCCAGTTTTCACAATGATTTGCAGAATATCAACATTAATAGGATACAATGATGCCCATATGGAAATGGAAATAAATCTTGAGAATTACTCATCTATATATTTATATACAGAAATATAAAGTAAAGGAAACTGAAGATATTTGCTATAGATAGGTCTTCATATTTTAACTTAATGAAATGGGAATGTGTTGCTTTACTGACTTTTCAAAAAATGGGAAACATACAGCACAAAGGAGTAAAAAATTCTTGATTTAACTAATCTGCTTTTACACCAGCAAATGAATAAGTGATTTACAGATCCCTGAAATCTGATTATAGATGGCCTGATTTACAGTTTTGTAATTCCAGCTTTCTTGTCAAGAAAAATAGCCATTAGCTAAAGACCATCCAAATGAAAAATTGTTCAACCATATTCTATTAAAGTCACAAAAATTAATTGTTTTCTCCTTTCTTCACAATCTACACATATCTTTATTGTTCCTATATTGCCCTACCTCTATGGCTGTGATATTTAACACAATGGAAAGGACTCTATGCAAAGAAATTTGGGTGATATTTGAAAAAGGCCATTGAATAGTATAATTGTTTTATTTATTAATTGAGTGACTATCTTCAATCACTATATTTCCCTCTTGGAAATCTTCCACTTGCATAAATGATGATATGATACTGCATATGTACTTAAACATCTAAGGTATTATGGATGTCAGTTCATTCAAAGGGAATGAATTCTTGAGTTTTAAGGCAGAATTACAACAGAACAAGTCCAAATCTTCATCCCAAAGCATCCACTGAAAATGTGGCATATGAATAGATAGAGAGCATTTTAAACAGTTAAAACTAACTCTTTTTAATATTTTATTTCATTGCAAAGGTGATGTACAGAGGGGTTAGTTACATAATTAAAATAATTTTACCCCTCCCTCATTTTCTCCCACTTTCCCACTCTCTTACTCCCCTCCACTCCACCCTCCAAGTTACAAAGTTGTTTTTTTTCCAACATAGTATCTTGTGAGTACCACTGTTGCTTTGGTTCACCCTTTGCCCTTTCTCACCATTTGGTTATTCCCCTTCTCTTCCTTAAGTCAGAAAAGAGGTATATATAAGACACAGGGTACAAAAACAAAAACAAAACAAAAACCAACTGTGGCAACAGGTGATAAACCAAAAAGAAATAACTTCACACAGTACATGAATTTAAAAACAAAACAACTCTTGTTTCCATATCTTGGAGTTCATTTCAATTAGCATCACTTTATATAGTCATATGTACTTAGCTACTGAACTATTGTGATCCTCTGCTAGGACTATCCTAGACATATACTAATTATTACTAGTGGCGCTGTGGCTCAATTGGTAGAGTGCTAACCTTCAGCAAAAGAAGCTCAGGGACAGTGCCCAGGCCCTGAGGTCAAGCCTCAGGACTGGCCAAAAAAAGAACATGAGTCTCTGAGTTCAAGCCTGCCAAAAAAGAAAGAAAAATTAAATGGAAGCAAAAGTAAGGGAAATTTGAGTTCACCCCATTAACACTGTTTGATGGTTGGGAAGAAGAAAGGGTAAGTGATTATAGGTTCTAAGATTCTCAGGACACAAATTCCCTTTTAGTACTACAAGCTCAACTGCCAGGTTCCAGTATGTTCCATGAATGGTTCTAATGTGATGGTGATCGGTGATGGTGATCGGTCTGGAAAAACTAACACCATCATCACACCACAGTAATCCAGGTTGCAATATTTCAATATCCCCCAAAGGTATTTCTCTCTCCATCCTGAGAAACACATGGATAACTAGACATTAAAAAAACAAGGAAAAGCAAATCATAAATATATATGAAAGTCTAGTGACAATCTCAAGATATTTTTGATTGTCATAGACTTTCTAAACAAACCATTCCTTTCTGTTTCATAGAACCTACATATAAAAGTTCATAGCACCTTTTTATAATAAAACAAATGCCAGAAATGTGCACAATAATTCTACTAAATATTGTATTTTTCCAAATAAGTCCAGTTTTAGAGGTAGAGTGTGTCTTAGAGGTTTCCAAAATCACCCTGTCTTCCAAGCTCTAGATTTGCTTAGGAAACGAGAGAACCAAAGTGCAAAGGCTCATGACACTGGCTCCTAACATTGAGGTTTCATCAAATATAGTCAAAATATTTTGTTTCATTACTATGATACCACAGTGATTCTCATATGAGATCTTCTAATCATACGGTGATGTCTAGCTTCTCACATAGATGAATAAATGCTAAATTCCCCATTCTTCTTGGTTTTAGATATTTATGTTGGATTTACTTTTGAGTAACCTAATATTTTCACTAGACAGTAACCTTAACTTCAATTCTGTTCTCCTGAAATTTATTCAATGACTTAAAGGAGTTCAATGTTTTCCTCTGCCATTTAAAAATACTCCGACCAGCCGGGCGCCGGTGGCTCACACCTGTAATCCTAGCTACTCAGGAGGTGAGGATTGCAGTTCAAAGCCAGCCCGGGCAGAAAAGTCCGTGAGACTCTTATCTCCAATAAACCACTAGAAAACTAGAAGTGGCGCTGTGGCTCAAGTGGTAGAGTACTTGCCTTGAGCTGAAGAGTGCAGGGATAGCATCAAGCCCCATGACTGACAAAAAAAAATACTCTAACCAAAATATTAAACCCTCTTTCCCTCTCTCTGGTTTCAAAAGCAGTGTTTCTCCCTGCAGAAAGAAATAGCTCTCCTGGAAATCACTTGGGAATTGCTGATCATTGTGTGCTGATAGTGTATCAGTAATAGTTGCAATTCTCTCAGGCTTGTCAAAGTTCTGAGTGGTTTTGATTAAAATGCTGTCATACCTCCCAAATTGTAGGGCAGAAAATGAATCTGGTATTTAAACACTCCAATACAACCACATTTTCAGAAGCATAATGGAGGGCCAAGCACCATTAGCTCATACCTATAATCCTAGCTACTTGGGAGGCTGAGATCTGACCATTGTTGTTCAAAGCCAGCCTACACAGACAAATCTCCAAGACGCTTATCCCTAATTACCAAAAAAGCAAGAAGTGGGACTGTAGCTCAAGTAGTAGAGCACTAGCTCTGAGCTAAAAAGCTCAGAGACACTGCATAGACTCTGAGGTCCAGCCCCAGGAATGGAACCCCTCCTAGATAAATAAATAAATGGTGTAAAGGAGTAAATCATTTTGAAGACTGTAATGGCTGTAGGTTTAGCTTTTCTGTGGGTATTCTTTGAAAGTTTACCCACTTTAAACTTAGTTTGGCATTTCGTTGTCATTGCAATAGTATTAAGAGGTAAAACATAATGAGATGATTTATGAGGGGTCTCCCCTTATGGTAGGTTAGGCACCCTATAAAAGAGTAAATGTGGTCCCTCTTCCTCTCTCACCATTTAGCCATTGAAGATATGGCAAGAAGGTACTTACTAGATGCTGCCCATTGATTTTGGCTACATTCGGCTACATTTCCATTCAGTATAAGTTACCCAGGCTTTGAAATTCTCTTTAGCAGCAGAATAGACTAAACCAGCCTCTTCAACAAACAGTGCTGGCAGAAATGGCTACATATGTGCAGAAATCTGAAATTAGGTCCTTATATGTTACCATGCACCAGAATCAATTCCAAATGGATCAAAGATCTCAATGTAAGGTCAAATACCATGAAAATATTACAGGAAGGGATAGGAGAAACACTAGGGCTCCTTGGTACAGGTTAAAACTTCTTAATTAAAGATCCAGAATCACAACAAATCAAAGAAAGACTGAATAAATGGGATTATATCACACTGAAGAGTTTCTGCATGACTAGCAAGCTAAATACAAAAGCCCACAGAATGGGAGAAGATCTTCACTAGATATGCATCAGACAAGGGCTTCATATCTAAACTATGCCTAGAACTCAAAAAATTAAGCCCCCCAAAACAAATCCCAACCAATTAGTAAAGGGGCTTAAGGCTTAAAGAGAGACTTCTCTGATGAAGAAATAAGAATGCCAATGGACACATATAGAGATGGTCAACATCTCTGGCCATAAAATGCAAATCAAAACAACATTGAGATTTCACCTTCCCCTAGTTAGAATGGCCATTATCAAGAAATCTAATAAAAACAGATTGTGGCAGGGATGTGGCCAAAAGGGAACCCTACTACACTATTGATGGGACTTGTTCAACCACTCTGGAAAGCAGTATGGAGAGGTTCCTCAAAAGACTAAACATAGAGCTCCCCTAGGACCCAGCAAACCCACTTTGGGCATTTACTCAAGAGAGCACAAACAAGACTCTACTAAAACTACCAGCACAACCATGTTCCCTGCAGTATTATTTACCATAGCTAAGATATGGAACCATCCTAGATGCCCCTCAGTAGATGAATGAATCAAGAAAATGTGGTATATATTCACAATGGGATTCTATGCCTCCATCAGAAAAAACGACATTGTCCCATTCATAAGGAAGTGGTAAGACTTGGCAAAATTATATTAAGCAAAGTAAACCAGACCCAAAGAAATATAGGTTGCATGGCTTCTCTGATTTGTAGTAATTAGAATGTGCCTAAAAAATCTGCAAGTAAAAGACAAATGGAAAGTAAAAGACAAATAATTACACTTGGACATGGTAAGTTAAGCATGACTGTAAACATTCACCTAGTGGGACCAAAGGAGGATATTCCTAGGAGAGATCACAAAGGCGCAATAGCTATGTGCATATGGTCATATAAAATGATGCTTATTGAAATGAACTCCAAGAAATGAAAATGAGGTTTTTCATTTTATTTTTTATGTTTTTTTCTGTTTTTCCCCTTGTTTTATTGCTGTTTTTGATTTCTGTACATTGTGTCTTGTATGTAGGTTTATCTGATTTGAAGAGGGGAAGAGGAAGCTCTGGAACAGTGGGACAAAGGGTGAATTATTTCAGTAATGATACTCACTAGACACTAGGTTGAAAATGAACTATACAACTTGTGGGGGAGGGGAATCAGGAGGGAAAAAAATGAAGAAAACAAAGGAAGAGGTGATATTGTGCAAAAAGAAATGCATTCATTGATGGCATACAGAAAAGCCATTGATTTTGGGGGATTAATTTTATACCCTGCTACTTTGCCAAAGTTTTGAATCAGCTTGAGTAATTTGGGAGTGGAGACTATGCAGAGGCTGGAGGGGATGTGGACAGAAGGGAACCTTACTGCATTGTTGGTGCGAGTGTAAACTTGTTCAACCACTTTGGAAAGCAGTATGGAGGTTCCTCAAAAGACTCCACATAGAGCTCCCCTATGACCCAGCAATCCCACTTTTGGGCATTTACCCAAATGTTCACAAACAAGACGACACTAAAACTACCAGCACGACTATGTTTATTGCCGCATTATTTACTATAGCTAAGATATGAACCAACCCAGATGCCCCTCAGTAGATGAATGGATCAAGAAAATGTGGTATATATACAGAATGGAATTCTATGCCTCCATCAGAAAGAATGACATTGTCCCATTTGTTAAGAAATGGAAACACTTGGAAAAAATTATATTAAGTGAAGTAAGCCAGGCCCAAAGAAACATAGGTCCCATGGTTTCACTTATTTGCAATATCTAGTATATGTCTGAGTCAAGCAGAAAAGGACAGATAAGGTGATGTTAGGGAAATGAACCCTAAGATATGTATTCAAATGTTTTTTTTTCCTTTCATAGGATTGTTTCTAACACATTTATAAGATTATTTCTTTGTTGCTTTGTATGTCCCTCTCCCACAGTATAACCCCTGCTTTCACTGTATTTGATGTCAGTATAATTTGTGGAGGGGAAGGGGAAAAACAAGTCGTTTAAAAAGGGATACAGGTGGACCCATTGCAACAATGAGATGTACAAGTCGTTATGTCCAAAACGATCTTTACAACTTTGGTGGGGTGGGGGTGAGGAGGATTGAGTGTGGGGGCAGGGGGAGGATGGGAAGGGATGAGAAGGGGAAACAAAGGAGGAAGCTACAATGCTTAATAAGAAATTACTCATCTTGCCCATGTAATTGTAACCCCTCTGTACAGTATTTTCACAATAAAAAAATAAATAAAAATAAAAAAATAAATGTACTCATTACCTGACTTATGTAACTATAATCCCACTGTATATCTATTCAATATAAATAAATATCAAACACAAAATAAAAATACAATAAAAATGATTTACAAAAATGAAAGAATAGGCTAAAATAATTTCCTTCAGCAAGAGCCCAATGAACAGCCATATGATTCCAATTCATCAGCAATCGCTGCAATAAACCCCGAGCTCAAAACACATGGCTTGTCCTAATTCCAGGTTAATTCCACTACTTGCAGGACTTTATACATTCCTAAGAAAATTATTTCAGAACTATACATTCAAGGATATTCTGACAAAATGCTTTTCTTCCTCAAGCAAGCAAAGGTCAGCTTCCACTTAGAATTCAAATTATCTCTAGAAGTATAGTGATCACATTTCTTACTGTAATTTTGTGCTTTTCTTACTTAAAAAAATTCTTGGAGTTAGCATATTCATGTGTGTCTGGCTTTTTAATTCAGATTACACTAAGAGGAGAGGTAATTTTTTTAATGGAGCGCCATATCCAAAATAAGTATAACTGGCATTGGGTTTTCCTCTAGTCTACTATCTACCCAGTGAATTTCAATCTTTCCAGGCCTAGTTTCTTTGCCAGCCTGAAAGAGATAGGAGAGAGTTCCTTCCTATCTCTCCCTCCCATGAGGAAAGGTTTTCCCGTGTTCCAGTAGCCCAGAGTTCCCTTACCCCTGTCTCTAACCTACCCAGCCACTGGAGCTCCCTACCCCAGTCAGCCCAGAAAACTTTCCCTATTCTAGTCACAGAAAAAAATTCTAATAGAATTTCCAAAGATTAGAATATATTTCTTTGTACGATACTGTGTTTCACATTGTTCAGGCATTCAGACACAGCTAAATGTGATGTTGCAAAGAGGTCTGCACTGTTTGCTGTTGGGTTGATCTTTTTAAATATGAAGGTTAATGTTTTTATAATTTTAAATTCACTCTATAAATCTCTTTCAACTGTTTTGGTTCTCGTTTCCCATTAAAATGTATTGAATGCCTGTGAGTTCTCTCCTCTCTCCTATTTTTATTCTCTGTGTTTTCTTAAATATACCACATGAAAATACTCCCCTCATTCCCTACACAGACTGGTGCTGTTCCTTGTAAGTGTTAATGCATACTTGGATCATTTTATTTTTATTTTATTTTTTGTGAACACACTGTACAGAGGGGTTACAGTTACATGGGCAGGTTAATGCACACATTTCTTATCAAGCATTGCAGCCTCCTCCTTTGTTTACCCTTCAGATCCCTTCCCAGCCTCTCCCCCCCCCAACCCTCCACCCAATCCTCCCCAATTCCCCCCCCCCCCACCAACATTGTAAAGCTCGTTTTCGACATGACAACTTGTACTTCTCATTGTTGCAACAGGTCCACCTCTATACTTGGATCATTTTTTTTAATATTAAGGATGTCTTCATCCCATAGTGACTGTCTGTTGTATGTCAGATGCTCTCCTAGGTATTGAAGGTACAGCAGCATGTAAGAGTAACATTTGGGTGTTCATGGGGCTCACGTTCCAGGAGGGAAGACTGACAATAAAAGTCAGACAATTAAGGTATTTTATGAAGTGCATCAGATCCGAATGTTAGGAAAGAGGCATCCTGGAAAGAGGAGCTTCTTTAGGGAGCAGTGCCAGGGAACAGCTCTCTGAGGACAATGACCCGAGAAAAGGATGACAATGGAAGATCCTGGAGAAAATTCTAGGCAGAATAAGGACATTGCTTAGATCTTGTCTGGAAGACCCAGATTCTGGAACCTCATCATGAAAAGAGAAGTGAAAGCAACTCACAACAGAGATCTGTTTACCTTCTCACCTTCTTCCACTGCTTAAATTTCTCAACCTTTTGTGTTCACTTTTGGCTGTTTACCCTTAGAACTCATTTTAGACTATTTGACTCTTCAGCTTTGCCTGTAATAGAAACCTCAGCATTATGTGTGGCTCCTCTCTCACAATCTACTTTCCATCCCCACTCAAAAGTTTTGTTGATGCCACCTCCAGAACATTTTCAGAATTCCATTTCAGAAGAAACTATAATGAGTGTCCCTGTTTCCATTCTTGCCTCCCTCCCAGATGTGTATTTATTCACAATCAATTTGAAACTTACAGAAGCCAGGTTTTTCCTTCTGAAGAGCTAAGTTTGATCATTTCTTCCATTCCAAACTCAGCAGGAGTTTGATCTACATAAAAGCCCAAGTCCTTAAAAACTCTAGCAGGGCCCTACATGATCTGAACACTTGCTTCTTCCAGCCATGAAAGCTCTTTTCGATTCCAGAACACCATAGGCATGCTCCTGCCTGGTGACTTAGCTCTGATTGTCCCTTCTTGATGTGTTCTGCCCCTCATAATTTGATGAACAAAGACACAAATCTTTGTTCCAATCTCATCTTCTCAACAAGATTCACACAGGCTTCTTAATTTAATCATGCAATCTGCTACCACATACACCCCACACTCTTCATCTCCTTGACCCTGTTGTACTTCTTTCTATTTGTCACTACTACATCAACTTCTATTCTGCAAATTAACATACTCATCTGTTACATGTATAACAAAAGTTCTGTCTTTCCCCACCAGAACAGAAGCTACATAAGACAAGGATCTTTTTCTAAGGTGTTGCTTGGAAGTCTAACTTCTTTGAACAGTGTCTATCCTTATGAAACTTTACAGAATGAGCAAATCAACCAGTTATGTAGACAGGGCCCTGAAAGTACATTATTTCCTAATACAAGTCTACATTTTTAATCAATTCTGGCAGGGATTTGTATTTAAATGAAGCATAATACCAATTCTGCTGCGTTGTTTGAAATTATATGGACCATTATACTTTGGATGGAAAACTTAGGGCAAATTCTCCAGTGATGTCAGATCCAACTATTTGTGGCTAATTTCGCCAAGGAAATGTGAAACATACTCCCATCAGGCTCAGAAAAATGAATGTATATAACTAGGAGGTATGCTATTATCTGAATGATTATGTCCCCACCAAAACTCCCCTGCCTAAGCCCACAGTGGTAGTATAAGGAGATGGAGCCAGTAGTAGGAATGGGAAATAACGAGGAATGAGCTTATTGCCTGTTCAAGAGTTCTTTTGCCCTTCTATATATGATGACACAGAGCCGGGTGTTGTCTTTGAGGAGTTAGGCCTCACCAGCACCAGGTCGGCTTGTGTCTTAATTCGCCTTCCCCATCTTCAATACTGTGCACAATAAACATCTATTTATAAGTAATCTATTTGGAGTTATTTTGTTATAATAGCTCAAAGGAACTAAGAGAAGGCTGGAGTTTGGGGAGATATGTACAGAGAGACAGCTTGGGAGGAGTGCAGGATGTTTGAATTATTCCTAAAAAAATGAAATCTATGGACTAGAAATGCCACTATTATCTCAGAATAGAAACGCCCTTCCACTGGAAAACTGCTTATATCATTAAGGCTCTCTTTTGGTCACAAATACCCACTGGGTGGAATCTCAACTTCACCAGGACATTTTCTCCCCAGTTGTTCCTTCACAGAGTCTGCGGAGGGAGGAGGGGCATGCGCATGATGGAGATGCAGCATGGAGCGGTGTCAGACAGGCCCTGAATGAGGGGCTCTCAGCTCTCAGGCAGTGGTCCCTATCAAAACAGGGGTAGGTTTCTTTGTGAAGAGAAAAGCCTGTCCTTTCAAAAGAAAATAAAATCCAAGCAATGTGCTGTGTGGTTTACTTTAATTAGAATGAAGGTTGGAAATACTGACTCATGTTCCAAAAGGGCTTTGACAAAAATCATGAATGCGAGCGTAATGCCATGAAAATGCTGCATTTTTTGATACAGAACTAGTTTTGTTCATTTATTATTTTCTGTAAAAGAATAAATAGCTAAATGGATACCTAACATGATGAGCTACATCATGCAGATATTAAATATATTTGTATACATATAATATGTACCTAGATTATCTATATAAATATATATATATATATTTCAGATAAAAATCTGCCTATATCCTAATGCTGGTACCAGAAAATAACCACCAAAAATTTGTTCAAGCCTTTCTTGTCTCAAATGCACTTTTTAAGTGGGAGGAAAATGTTATTTTTGCTACACTTTTGTTATCATCCACATACTAACTTATTCCTTGGGGCTGTGGACTGAATGAGTCCCCTGAACTGCTTGTATAAGAAAGTTAATCCAAAAGTCATATGTTAATGGTGTCTGAAAGCCAGCACCTTTGGGACATAATTGAACAGTGTTCTTAGGAATGGGTTAATCCACGTGAGAGTGCACGGGATGAAGGGACTGGCTTTATTATACAAATGAGCCCACGCTGGCATGCTTGCCTTACCTCACCATGTCATACTCTTATCTACTCACCACATTGTGCCCAGGAAGCAGCCCATAGGCTAAGTCAAGCAAATACCAGCATCCCACTCTTGGACTTCCCAGACTGCAGAAACTGTAAGAAGTTCCTGTAGTCTGTTATAGCAATGGAAAATTGGGCTAAGACACTTAGGAATAGGGACCTGGTTGTTTCAGCGTCTATTTCTATGTAAAGGCTGGGGCTCCATGTGGCAAGACTTTGCCTTATGGTTCTTTTCCAAGATGCCCTAAGACAACCACAGTGCTCTGTATAGATAATCACCAATACCTTATGTTTGAGTGAAGGAATAAAAGTCTTTATTACCCTGTCCCAATTGCATGGGTGTTACTAAATGTGTTGTGTCCCCAGGACAGTTTGAAGTTTGAAGCAGTTAACCCAAATGCAGCCAGAGTTCTACCTATAAAACACGTAATAACAAGCAATCTAACTAAACACTGTCTTAGAGGAACTTTTTATGCTCTGAAATTGCATTCACTTTTACTCTTCCCCTTGAAGTGTCAATACCACAAAGGAGGTAGCAGATAGGTAGCAATAAAGTGGACTAAAAAAAAACCATGGGAGCTCTATGGGAAAAAAAGCTCAAACTGTAAAGAGCTATTTACCACGAGTACCACTTTAATAGCTATTCAGGGTCTTACTTTCCACTGTTCTTAGCTGCTGTTACTGTTGTCATTTTCCTAATGCCAAAGGATAAAAATGGATGTCATTTTAATAAATGTAACAATTTTCTCTCTGGTATGTGGCCCTCTTATAAGTACATATGTCAGTATTGTCAATAAATGCAAGGAAGATCTATTTAAAAAAAAACAAATTTTCAAAAGACAGTAAATCTATAAAAATGTTATGTTCTCTTAGGAAAATTAGTATTCCTTTTTATGTATGCCTAGATATTTTTGTAAACTTTACCGAGTTGCTTTTTTATTGCCATACTTTTCAGAAAAAAATATAATTTTTTTCAGATCAATTTGAACTTCAGCTGTTGGGATTTCATAAAAGTTTTGTTGAATGTAGCTTTTGTATGTTCTCTACAGTAGCTATGAAATAAAAGCTGGCAAAAGAAGCTCAAACTGTCATGATGAAGGCAGAGTTCTCTTCTATAAGGAAAGAAATACTTGTACAAACATTTACCATTCACTCTCTCTATATGGTGATTATTTCAATGACTCTGCTTAGATAAACAAAGTAGGGAAGACTACTTGCTTTGACACAAAAAAAATAAGCACACTGCTTGCCCTGTATACACCCCAGCCCCTTTAGCTTACATCTAGATCATCTGATAAGATTTGAGCATCTTATTCTAGAAGTAACAGCAAAGATCTGGAAATGAACTAACTAAGCAAGAACAGAACTTGAATCATCTCAAAGATGGAAACAAGCCTGAGATATTCAAACAGCAGAAAGGCAACTAGAGTGAGTCAAGTTGAAAGGCATGGGAGTCAGAAGAGGGAACATAGGAAAGATGTGCACATCTAAAGGAGCCTGGACTTGCAGGAGGGCAGTGAGGAAGGGAAGATGCACTGCATGTAGCAACATCTCACTTGACTTCTACTTGAAAATGGTCATTTGGGCTTCGGTGTAGTGGGTGAAGGAAAAAGAAACAAAATGGGAATTAGGGTAACCACTGAGAGAGCCATTGCAGGAGATGGATGGGCTGAAGGTTGACAGTGGCTTGTACATAAACTAGAGCAGCTGTGCAAAAAGAGCTAGCCAGATTCACTATGTCTCCAGGAAGTAGAAACAACAAACACACATATAGAGTAGAAGTGAGACAATAAGTTTTTGCTTTTTTTAAAGAAGTCAACGATAACTACTATATTTCTGGCATGAACAATTTGGAAATGGTGGTGGCAGTCATGTGACAGCTTGGAGAAAGAACAGGACTGGAGCTTAAAATCAAGGGTTAAATTTTGTTCATGTTCATCTTAGTATTACTAGGAATGTAAAGTAATATATAAATCAAGCAATCAGAGCAGTCTAGACTTCAGAGAAGAATGAGGTGTTGCTAACAAGAAGGATGGAAATAGACAAGGGTCTCCATTGGGCAGAACCATATCGCAATACCCATCCTCAGTCCTCTCCTCAATTTGAGTCTCAAAAAGCTGAACAAATATCCAGTATCTTTTCAGCCACTGGCATGAATCTTGTATTGCACTTGAATACCACAAAATTCAGTTTTCCATCAATATAAGGAAACATCTGACACAATTAGTAATCATTTTTAATGAATGAAAAAGTTTGCTTTGGTAAACAGTTCTGGAGGTTCTGGTTCTAGGTCAAGAGGTTCTATTGCTTTGGGCCTTTGACAAGGCATCAATATCATTGAGTTTTCAATAATCAAACATGAATGATCACGTAGACAATCCTTCAGATCACTTCACACACTTTCTGTGATACAAATATGCTGTTTATATTCATTTTTATTAGCTGTTCAGCTGCCAATGATCACCAAAATAATATTTCTGAAGATATATTTCTGAAGGTGCCATGTTGCTATTCTTTCATTTGTTTGTTAAACAGCTGTGGAATACTTATCATGTTCAAGGACTTATAGAAGAAAGAAACTCTTAGAACAATTTTTAGTGCTCTGAGAAAGTTAATACAGCACATTGGTGATGTATATATACCATTTTGAGTGTGACATTTAAACATGTCCATCTGAGGCTTGTTTATATTTGAAAGTAACACTTTATTCTTTTCAGACTGTATTCTTAAGATATCTCTCAAACTCTGTATTGTTAAAACTTCCTTCAACTAAAGAAAAAGTAACCTTTGACTTGAATCTTAACATAAAGAAATACTACTTAATGCCATTGTGAAGAACTAATTATTGAATGCTAGCAAAACACAGTCAAAAATTAGAAGATCTGGGCTGGGAAGGTGGCTCAGTGGTAGAGCGCTTGCCTTGCATGCATGAGGCCCTGGGCTCAATTCCTCAGCACCACATAAGCAAAAAGAAAAAAGCCGGAAGTGGCGCTATGGCTCAAGTGGTAGAGCGCTAGCCTTGAGCTGAAGAGCTGAGGGACAGCGCCCAGGCCCCGAGTTCAGGCCCCATGACCGAACCAAAAAAAAAAAAAAAAATTAAAGATCTAAACTAAGTATCTATTTGACATTGGTTTTTTGATTTAAGATAGTGGTTGTTCACTGCTATTAATAAAATTGAAATGGGACACAAAGCTCAAACATCCTGTTGAATATAGCCAACACAAGTTAACCTGAATGTTCTCACTCTGTTCCTCAGGCCCCTTGATTTTAGAGATATTTTATGATAGTGTGATAGAGAAGGAAAGCTCTGGCCAGAAAAATCTGTGCTGACCTCAAAGTTAATTTGGGCTCTTCTCCTCCCATAAGGCTTTCATTATTTTGTCTTTGCTTAACAGTTACTAGGCAACAGCAGAGTAGTGAATTCTTTCAGGCAAGCAAACCAGATGACATAAATAAGGGCTAATAACTTCAATTTGATTTATCTTGTCAAGCACGCTGCTAAAAAGGTATATGCATTTCTTCTTAGTTTTTCACTGAAAAACTAAGAGGCTTGTTTTATCATTCACATCCAAGAGATGATTGAAGTCTTCAAGATGGTAAGTAACTCCTCAAAGTTACAGAGCTAGTACATTAAAATTCTAGAACTCAAGCTGAGGTCTGCCTCAGCAAAGGCCATGGTTATAGCATTACTCCTCAATGAGAGAAAACATAAACCCTACAGAGAGACAGAATCAAGGCCAAATTAAGCAATTACCAAAGAAATTGAGCCATGACAAAACGGTCTACTTAAAACCCTCTTCTATATCATTAAACCTGTGTACTACACTCTCTCTTACTTGATCTATTTGTTGAGGGAATAAAAATGGCATTGCTCCTAAGGGACAATTGGTTCATCATCTTCAGTTCATTCAGTGATACCTCCAGGTCAACAGAAGAAGCCAAAGTGAAGATGACAAGTGTCACAGTCAGCAACTAAGATAAGTGCCAGCAGCAGCTAAGCCACAAGTGAGCGTAATAAACATAGATGCTATCTGTGGAAATTTTCACAAACTTCCTACATTCCAAGTCTTGGAAGTCTATAGAATTAGGAGGAAATGGTGGACATAGGCAAGAGAGTTTCTTCTGCTTATTAATATCTAATTTTAGTTTTCAAAGGAGCTGTTCTCTTAAATCTCTCCTACATTCTCTTCTGGACATCTAAGGAATCCAGTGAAAGACCCTTTCCACTTAAAACCATGTTTGCTGAGACTGTTGATGTTATTCGTGAGTAAAAAAGAGAGAATTTGATGTGTATCACCTCACAGAAGTACCCACTGGCGTTTGAACAATAGTTATCTTTTCCCCAACTCAAATATCCAATGCACTGTTTTAAGAGTAATAATCCTTATGTACAAAATCCTAAGAACTCTTTAAGTATTTGATGATACCTGGGAAACTGGAGTATATATAATAAACTTTTATACTGAAAGAAACAATAATGTTCAAATAATGGTTTCTTATGGTAAAGATAATCCCCTAAGTCTGTAATTACACACAACCACCAAAATGATGTTTTAAATTTGTTCTGACCAAAGAATGATACATCTTGTTACATTTCATACATTTTGTTACATTTTGTACCGCTTGCACTGATTTTCACATTGATTTTATATATCCACAGAAGTATTCCATGCTGTATTGTAAAATGGCATTCTTGTAATTATTTGTACTTACCTTCACAAAATACAAAAGCGTTATTTTTACTTTCAAAGCACAGCTGGTTGCTGATAGCTCATGCCTACGATCTTAGCTACTCAGAAGGCTGATACCTGAGTACAACAACAGTTCAGTCAGTCAGGCAAATTAGACAAATTAGAGACTTTTATCTCCAGTAAAGTATTAGAGACAAATTAGAGACTTTTATCTCCAATAAACTAGCAAAAAGCCAGAAGTGGAGGCATTGCCATAAGTGAAAATACCAAAACAGAGCATGAGGCCTTGAGTCCAAACCCAATGCTAGACATTGGAAAGACCGAGAACTCACCCTCACACACAGACAAAAAGTTGGAATTGAACATCTCTTTTCACTTTAGTTACTTGTTCTCAGCAGTCATTCTGTATAAGTAAATCCTTAAATCATAAGTTCAATTTATAAATTGGAAATATTAACATAAATTATAAAATATAAATTTATAAACAAATTATAAAAATTAATAGAAACCATAACATTCTAAAATAGCGGCTGGAGTTCATTTTACTTGGGGAAGGGAAGTCCTTCTAAGCTCAATTGTGATACCAATATCAATATGCCCTAAAGAGTCACTGAAAACTAAAGTATATGTCTCTTCACCATGAAAGTACTACTACTGAGTCTTTTAAGATTTAAAATGTATACCATTTAGCCAGGTGCCAATGGCTCACACATGTAATCCTAGCTACACAGAAGATTAAGATTTGAGTATTGTGGTTCAAAGCCAGCCTGGGAAGAAAAGTTTGTGAGCCTCTTATCCCTAATAAACTACTTAGAAAAAGCCAGAGGTAGTGCTGTGGCTAAAGTGATAGCGCGCCAGCCTTGAGCACAAAGACCTCAGGGACAATGCTTAGGCCCTGAGTTCAAGCCCTAGGACTAGCAAAAAAATAAATAAATAAGTCTAGCATTCAAGCTAATAATTGCCAAAATAAAAGACAAGCAATTGGTTTTATGGAACAAATAACACGGTGGCTAAAGTAAGTATAGGGGCAAAATTACACTGAAAACATTCCGCTTGAGGACACAGTAAGATTAGAAAATAGTCTAACTTGCACAAGGTGATTTGGCTGAGGCATCTAATACTAAGGATAATAGAATGATCCTTTATAATCTTGGAAAAATTCCATTTTCATAGGCTATTTCAAGATTTTCTGGGTGGGAGGACACTGGCATTATTTAATTATTAACATTATTCTCTCTTGGCTCCTCTGAGAATATACAGTCAACATATAAAGTGTTTTATGAGTCTGTTTTCCCAGTGAAAGGAAACAAAGTTATTCAAGATTTAATGATTATGCGAGAAAATGGAAGGTCTGATGATTGGATTCCCTGTAAATATATCCTTTTCCTCCTCTATTGAAAGCTCAGCTTTCTATCAGCATCAACAACCCAACTGGGACTTCTGTTTGAGACTCCTGGCTTGGCAGAATTACTGAGAAAGGCTTCTTAAATCATGATGTTAGACTGAAGCATAGAACACAAAGAGCAGTTTTTAATTTGTAGTCTGTGCTTACAAATCACCCAGGAACACTAAGATAAAATAAAGCAACAGACACATGACCTGTATAAATTCAAATCCATGGATTCCTCTTATATTTACAAATGTAGTTATCCCTCCATAGATGATCATTTTAATGAACTGTTCTACAGAAGATTAAGATTAATCTACAGAGAGATTAATCTTCTTAGTCTAAATAACAAGTTACTTGAATTTTTTTCTCCTGATTTCTGTCTGTGTGGGGGGTGACTGAGAAACCCATTTATCACCAAGACTGACTTCTCCTATCCTATCATTGCAATCAAGCTTGGAATCTTTTCCTAATATATAAGGAGTATAATGACTTACTTTGAAGGGACATACACTGTAATTCTGAAGTAAGAGCTCCTCAATTCCATGTAATAAGATTCAACGGCCCTTTTGAATTAAGGTATACACAAGTTCTTGTTTTGTGATCACAATTAGGAGGCTATTTGGTAAATCTAGAAGGCAGGAAAGTTACTTGAGAAAAATCCATTGTAGAAACTGAGAGAAGGTTCTCAAAAAAAAAATTGGCACTTAAAACATCCTCCCAGGATCAGGGATTTTCTCTTTCTTCTCCTCAGCTTGACCTAAGCAAGCCGATGCTATGTAGCAAAGTTGACCAGCACAGAATTCCTCCTGAACTTCCTCTTAGTCTCTCTCATTTTGGTTGGATCTAAAATTCTTCCCCTACTTTTCAGAAGGTGAACTCTCTCTTTCTGTCCAATCTCTCGGCATCTAAGGTCATTGCTCAGCCACTATGTGTGTGGCAGTCAATGAATTCCCTAGTCAACTTCCAGAACATTACCCACAGGTCTTGCTCTGCACATCCTGTGTCTTCTATCTGACTTCTGAAGAAACTGAGTCAATACCACAAACCAGAGAATTTGTTTGATAATGGCTAGCACAATTTATCTCAGTTCCTTACATCATTATATCCCAGCAACATGGGATGCCTATTTTATTGTCTTTTCCATATATTTTATTCAACTCTTAGCACAGCCAAAAAAATCATGAAGTACCTGCTGCAAAATAAAAGGAGTTTATGTTCACTTAAAAAAACAGAGGAAGTATTAATACTCAATAGGAAATGTACTCATTTACTCATGTAACTGTAATCCTCTGTACAGTATTTTTACCATAAAAATATATACAAAAAACCCGCTCAGATACTTAAATCTGTCTGTGCCAATATTCCCTTTATGCTAATATATATAATACTTAGTCTTCTGAACACATTTTTCTAGGATTTCATGTAGACTAGAGGACCACAGCTAAACTTCTTGGACTTGAATCCACTTCCATTACCTATACTGTGGTTTGAATGTGTTATTAAACTCCTGTGTCTCACTTTTCCCACTGTAAAATGAATGAAAATAGTTATCTGTCCGAAATTATTATTGTGAGAAATAAATTACTATGCACTAATGACCTAGGACGGTGACTGGATTAGAGCAAATTCTAGCTACTTACTATTACATGCATTTATTCTACTATTAACAGTGGTTTTGCTATCACTCACCCTAGTCTGTGGCCCTCCCTCGTACAGTGCACTGCTTGCTTCTACTTTATTCCCTTGCTCCTGTACCATCATTAACAGTGGTGTATAATCATACAATCTTTTCACTCAGTGGCCAGTGTTCAGCCTAGCTTCCTGACCTATCAATCAATACTTAACACCAGCAAGCAGCAGCAGCTTTCAATGAGAATGTCTTAACTGCAGCATGGTGACTTATCATGTTGACTAAGCACAACTGAGGAATCTGTGAAAAAGAGCTGAAAACCTGATGACTACAAATGGATAAGAAGATTCAAAGGAAAGCAGGTGCGTTATGTTTTGTAGCAACATTGACTGAATGGCTATGCCCACAGAATTTGTTCAGCTAGCATTATAAAACTGACTGACTACTTGCAGTCTGATTATTCATGAGCACTAAACTCAGCCAATAAAGGTCATACATAAACAGTATATTTATTTATTTAACATATGAATGTTCCAGAATCTAGGGTATAATAGAAAACAAAGAAATGATAGCTAAGAAGCAAAGAAATGAATAAATAAAATGATTTCAAGTATGTTAAGTGCTGGAAGGAGATGAGTGGATGGTCTCAGAAGGCCTCTGAGACATTTAATTGATAACCAATGAGTGAATGATAGCCGTGTTTAGGACATGAACCTTAAAGGGCAGTTCACACAAAGGCCCTGTGGTAGGAATGAGTAAGTTTGGTGTGCTAGAGGAACTAAAAAGGTGGAGTCTAATTAATAAGGCTGTAAAAATAAACCAGACATCCTCACACAAAGTCATGCAGGCCAGGCATTTGGAAAATAACAAAATACTTTTTAAAAGAGTACCATTAGACCAAGAGTGTTCACCAAGCATAAAGTCCTGTGTGTGTTACAAAACAGCTGGGCTATTAGGGACATGTGACTCCTTCCAACTGCTAAATTTCTATATATCTCCATAGAAAGTAATACCGGCAGACAAACAGATCAATTGGCTCCAGTACCCTGAACTGATTATACACAAATGCCAGAGGAAGATGGGTCAGTAGATGACAAGGCCAGTCGGTGTCAGCCTTCCTTACAGGAATAAAGAAGATGGACTTGATTTTGGGTACCGTGATAATCTGGTTGGTCAAAGAGAGTGGAGTAATCATGCATAATCCCCCTACTTCATTGCCATAAGGCCTACTTGAAGGCATGGTTGATATGTATGGAGAAAGCAGGAAGTGGAGATTACATGGCATCAGGAAACCAGGTTTAGCGATGACCCTAATTCTTCTAAACTAAAATGGAAATTAAAAAAAAATTTAAACAACAAAGATTGTTCACCAACTTTAGTCAAAATACTCTGCTTTGAAATAAGCACTTCCTCAATTCATTTCTGAAAAATTTATTTCCAATTACAAGTACAATTCATTTTTTCAGATGTAAGTTCCTCTTGACAAGGAAACAGAAGAGTCCAGCAACAGATGAACTGGATTGTCTAGCTAACTATTTAATTTTCCACTTAGCTTTGTAAGGTAAAGGAGACAACCTCATTTAACACGTAATATCTTTTTAAATAGACCTTCATTTGTAAGGAAGATGTAGGGCATCCAGGAAATGTTAGTTTAGCCTTCAGGATTGTTTCACGTTTGTGTAGGTGTGCTCCTAACACAGAAAGTAAACCTTCAATTAACATGGAACTTACTTTGTGAAAATACCTTTATAGATAAATTGCATAAATGAATGGCTAGGAAACCATAGCAACTATATATCTGAATTAAATTGTGAAGGGAAAATTTTTAAGTACTTGGTGCCTACAAATCTTTGCAATTGGCTTAGCTGAGAGATAAGCAGGGTTTTAATAACAGGGAAAGAAATATCTCTTCTGCCATCTATATACATGCATCTCATAAAATGAGATAACCTGAGTTAATTTCCTAATATTAGAAATTAAATTTTTAAATCTATTTGAACACAAGAGAAAAAATATTTTAATTCTGGTTAGGAATGTTTTCCCAGCCACATTTGATAAGACACAAAATAGAAAATGGGATTTCAAAAAAATAAATAAAAAGCAAACCTTTGTGACAACTAATATTAAGACTTCAGTTTAATGAATGTTGATGATATCTGTTTACTAGAGAAAAGTGACATTTTGTCATTCTGGGAATAATTGTCTTAAACAGAAATGAGAATCTGCAACCATACATTTATTCAAACATAGATGAGCAGTCAACTTATATGTTTGTACTAAAATAAAAATCCTTCGAGTATGTTTAAAAGAATATGCTTAAGGATACAATTCTTGACTCTTTTATTTTATCTTAATATTAGCATCTCTTTTCAACAGATAAGGCACATGGGGTTCATCAAAGTGACTATTTCTAAAGTACTAAGATCACAGGAACACCAGTAAACGAGCTCAATAATGTCAACAGAACTGACTACTGTTCCTTCCCATAAACATAGTGAAATTCAAGTGAGTCACTGCACAAAATCCTTTGTGTGAGTCCTCAAACTCTGGCTTAAAATGCTGACACTTCTACAAATAATAGGAAGGAAAAAGAAAAATAATAATTTTGCTTCTCCTATCCAAAAACATTCTGTAAGAGGATCATATAATCTAACAGTATCCTGGAAAATATTAATCACTAAAATCCAATCAAACTTGACACTGGGACAGCTCTTAGGATGATTCCAAATGAAGACCATTTGTTATCATTTTATGTGGTTATAAACTCATTAGCTATTAGCAAATTCAAATCTCTAAGTTCTTTCAATAGATATGTCTTAGAAACAACCTTTATCTTACATAATCCTGTCACCATTTTATCTGAACCTAATACCAAGTGTATCATTGAGCTGGGCCTTTCTAGGTGGCCCACACAATTCTACCATGCTTAGAAGCATAAACTATAAGCAAGGAGCATGGGATTTGGATTCTCTTCCAGTCTATAATTTATACATTCATTCTTACAGATCTCGTAAGCCTACCTGCCACCTCAATGATGGAATTAGGGGTTTCAAATACATTTTATTTGATAAGAGTTTACTTAGTTATGCTAGTTATTTTCCCATCTAAACATTACTTCCTAAACAGTATCTACTTTCTCTGAGTAATTTACAAACTCCAACTATATTTCTTTTTTTTCTTGTCAAGGTGATGTACAGAAGGGTTACAGTTATATAACTAAGGTAATAAGTACATTTCCTATCGAACTTGTTACCCCCTCCCTCATTTTTCTCCTACTTTCCCTCCCCACCCAAGTTGTACAGATCATTTCCATCATATTGTCTTGTGAGTATCACTGTTGCATTGCTCCCCCCTTGTCCTTTGTCTCACCATTCTGTAGTTCCCCTTCCCTTCCCTAATTCAGCTAAACATATTTCAAGATCTGCCCTTTACATCTTCTGATCTTAAGGCAAAAGCTCTCTCTCGACCCATTTTGAATTTATAACAAACTTTGCTTCAATGCAATGAAAAACTATATAAATTAATACAGAGCCCCATTCTCATTTACTCAATATGATGCTCTCACCTCCTAGGTTGCATAAATTCCTTAAGGAAAGAATTTTAGTAGGTAGGTATTATGACTGCTTAAATGCTTGCTATTTAAGTAAAACATTTCAACTGTAAAATTATCACCATAACTTGATATAACCACTAAGAACAGTCACCTTTAATTCAACTAAGTTTACTCTATAAATTTTCCCCATACCCAAAGAGCTTTTGGAAAATGTTCCTTAAAAACGCAAGCTGTTCTTCAGTTATTTATGCAAAATGCAGTCTGATAAAACAATTAGTATTTGTTTCCTACTCTGGATGGCAAATGGTTTAAACAGATTGTATTTAAGGAATTACCTTAGTCAACCCCATGGGAGGTAGGGTGGGTGGGCAGAATTCCAAAAGATTATTTGTAAATCAGTGGTTTGGAAAGAAGAGAACACAATCCCTATGGCAGAAATGATGTTCCACATGGGGTTAGTTTCCAGAAGCCTGTGAAGTAAACAAATGAGGCTGAGAGGAAAAAGCTCCAGTAAGGACAGAGTAGATATGGAAATGTTGACTTTCAGTCCCGCATCTAGACGCTGGGAAGGCAAGAAGGGAGCAATAAGGTTGCTGTTCATACCCCTTCCTCTAAATGATGATGTGGTGTCAGGGAGCCTCTGCTTCAATATGGGTAGACAGGAAACTCCAAACAGCAGCACAGAGTCTGCTTGAAGCTCCAAAAATACCAAGTTAAAGTATGGAAAGGAAGAGTGCCACTATGGCTGTTCCACTGGAAAGTATTTTTTTGTTCATTGTAGCCTATAAATGAATGTTAGACATCCTGGGGAAGATGCTCAATTATCAGGCATCTGAGAAATCACTGAGTCCCATTTTTTCCACGATGTTTCTTCAAACTCTGGATTCAACCACCATATCAGCAGTTGCCCAGTAGGTAGAACCATCTATGTTGATAAGTTTGACTGCTAAGCTAAATAAAATCCATCACAGTTCAGCACTGGATAAGTTAATAACAAGCATTGTAAATCCTGGCAATGTTTGCTGGGAAGATATAACTGGCATCTCCAAGATTGTTCTCAACACAAGAATTCCTTTTGCAAAGGACAACTCTATGCAAATCACAGAATGGAAAGTGCATATCACTTTATCCTCCTTATAACATATATTAGGAAATTAAGGCTTAGAGAAGCAAAGTAATTCTTAAAGATGTTAGAGTTACTTTTAGAGTTAACACATGGAAGACAAGAGACTGGAATGCAGAATTCTTCAATTCAGTTATCTATCTATCTATCTATCTATCTATCTATCTATCTATCTATCTATCTATCTATCTATCTATCTATCTATCTATCCATCCACCCATCTTCACACATGTCTGATCCCAGCTTTGACCACTGGTGTAATTTCATTAAGCAGCTGGTGTAATTTCATTAAGCAGCTGTGCCTTCCACACCCCAACCTGCTAATCTTGAGGTTCTGCTTTCCTCATTCTCTCCATTTCCTACCTCCAACTCTAAGTGTCTCATTCCTGATCTATTCCACTTAATATTCAAACACAGTCTCTGCTGCCAGCTCGCCTGGGACTCTGCTGATTACCTGCCACCAGAATCCCCATCTCAATATGGCTGACCACCAACCAAAATTATACCTGCTACCTAAGTGACTTCCTCACTGGTGATCACCTGCTTGTATCCATACCACATCTGACACCACAAACTCTCTCAACAGGCCCAGGCAATTGTGACTACCTGAAACAAATATCTCCTTCACCTCTCCTGGGTCCAACCAAAGTCCCTCCCTAAGTTCCTCATATCAGCTTTGTTCTTTCCACCGCCCACTGAACTATTTGTTGCCACAGGCAACATCATGTACCAGTGCCTGTAGGACAACCTTCTGCCACAGCAAGTATCCATGGCAACCAGATGGGGCTGGAAAATAGAATTAAGTCTATAGATAATTCCGCTAAGTTGGCCTAGCCAATAGACGATTTATCAGAGCAATGAACATTTGGCAAAACTAAGTATATTGTGTTCCAAATCCTCTTTGCTGCACTATGGTCTGCTGGGCAATGACATGGCTTAAGTAAAGGCCTGGACAGTAGAAAGAGTGGCCCAGGCTTGACTAGGTCAAAAGAAATAGCGCTGCCTTGGGAGTGAGACACATGATGATAGGATGCAAATCAGGCCATCAGTTCCATCCCACTCAGTAAACTGAGGACCTACAATGTGGCATGTCCTATGAGGAAAATAAAGAAATATCATAACGCATGAAACTCTCAGGTTAGTTGGGAAAATAGAACTGAAATGTACAAATAATAAATGGAGCCTGAAGACCATTAAGATAAAAATATAAAACAGAATTATCCTCCAAGGAAACATGATTCATTGCTATTGGGTTGTACAAAATAATTAGCCATGAACATTCAGGACAAGGTGCTAACTCCTCATCCTTAAACATAAGAAAAACTCTCAGAAGGCACAGGACAATGGCATCATCTGACTAACCTTTCTATAATATAGGTAAACTAAGACTTAACCAATAAGAAGACTCAGTGAAATGGTTTTAATGGAGGCACTGTTGAAGCGTAACAAATCTAACCTTGAACAGATAAAACTCTAGAAATATTATATCAAATCACTTACAGAATTCAATTGGTGGTATTCAGTCAATATTGTAAGATTTTCAAAATTAGAAATTAATTTACTTAGCACAAAGTAAATACTCGATATGCATCAAAAATTAATGTGGGCATGCAAGTGCTATACAGTAGAGAAATGAGACAAAATTTTGCTCAGTTAAAATCCTTAAAAATCATTTCATTGGAAAGACTTGGAAAAATTATATTAAGTGAAGTAAGCCAGGCCCAAAGAAACATAGGTCCCATGGTTTCCCTTATTTGTAATAACTAGTGCATGTGTAAAACAAGCAGAAAAGGCCAAAAGCTATGTACATATGACCATATAAGATGATGTTAAGTGAAATGAACCCCAAGATAGGGACACAAATATCTTTTTCCTTTCTTGCTATTGTTTCTAACATATTTATAATGTACCATGTGATTTTGTTCCTCCCCATGGTATAACCCCTGTTTTCACTGTATTTGATGTCAGTGCCCTGTATCTTGCATATACACTTCTCTAATTCGGGGAGGGGAAGGGAAAAACAAAATGCTTAAATAAGGATACAGGTTGACCCACTGTAACAATGAGGTGTACAAGATACTATGCTGAAAACGAACTTTACAACTTCGGCAGGGTGTGGGGGGGAGGAGGTAGTTGTGGAGGTAGGAGGGAAGGGAGGGTAGAAGGAAAACAAAGAAGGAGGCAACAATGCTCAATAGGAAATGTACTCATTACCTTCCTCATGTAACTGTACAGCATTTTTACAATAAAAATATACAAAGAAATCATTTCATAAAGTTTATGTATGCAAACCAAATCATGCTTTCCTACTACCATAGGTTAAGGTTTATTTCTGGCCAATGATCCTATGTAGTAGACATCACAAATATGATATACAATGTCATAAAAGTAAAGATTAAAATATCATAAATATTTATAATTGTGTAAAGTTATTTAACACCTATGACATGGGCATTGGGCATGGTACACACTGATTATACAATGGGACTTAACTACATCACAAATTGTACCTACAGTACAAATGACAATGCTGTTACATTATACATTGAAACTTAAATACTATAGTAGCAATAATAAACATTAAATATTTAATTAAGAATTACTTCATTTTCAGCACTGTCTCAACGTATTCGAATACAGTCCAAGAAACTGTGTCTTTGGTTTCCATTTTCTCCTCATATAAACATCTCTTAGAGAAAACAAAGACATCCTAAATCATTTCATGAACAGAGAGCTGCTTTCAAAGAAAGAGGTGGTTGGAAGATGTTGGTTGTTGATAATGATAGCAATGGTCACGATCGTACATGCCATAAAATCAATCCATAGGTTACATTATCTCAGCATACCTCTTTGTCACTTTCTGCTATCTCCTTATTCATTCAATGCCAAAGGAGTAAATGCCCAGCATCACCCACCTTCACTGTCTCCCAGGAATATGCAATGCTGCACTGCTGGCCTATGCAATGCTTATCCCCTGCAGTCTCAGATGTCTGTGCACATTCAGATTACCTGTGAACCTCCTTTAATACTCGGTGTTGGTACAGGAGATCTGCCTGTAAGTGTTCTCCTGCATCTGGTTTAGGGCCAAACCTTAGATGGACAAGGTGGATATCTTCATCAATGCTCCCACAGGTGGGAGACATAGAACAGGTTACCCACCCTTCAGAACTGAAACTACATCCCCAATCCTTTGGTATTATGACCAGGAAAACAGAACTGAAAGCACTATGCCTGAAACATGGTTAGAGTCTCACTAAAACTACAGTCATTATAAACAGTCACTATAAACAATAAAAGCAATTAGTGTTACATAGCTTAAGCTTTTAGACGCACTTTCAAGGTAACTCATCAGAATTTCTTTTTACTTTCCTTCTTTTCTTTCTTTCTTTCTTCCCTTCCTCCCTCTTTCTTATTTTTTCATGCCAGTCCTGAGGCTTGAACTCTGTGTTTGTGTGCTGTCCCTAAGCTTTCTTTGCTCAAGGCTAACACTTTACCGCTTCAGCCATAGCCCCACTTTCAGCTTTTTTTAGTGCAGATCAGAGTCTCACAAACCTTCTTGCCTGGGCTGGCTTTGAATCAAGATCCTCAGATCTCAGCCTCCTGAGTAGTTAGGATTACAGGCTCTAAAAATTATGATAGCTAGGATTATAGTGTCCAGAATTCATCAGAATTTCTTTTTTTTCTTTTTTGTCGGTCGTGGGGCTTGAACTCTGGGCCTGGGCGCTGTCCCTCAGCTCTTCAGCTCAAGGCGAGCGCTCTACCACTTGAGCTACAGCGCCACTTCCTCATCAGAATTTCTAAAGCCAATCTTGTATCTGATCATTGGTAGAAACTGTTAAATAAGTGGAGTAAGACTGGGACCTGATAAATGGTGTGAATTGTGTAACTTGAATGAGGGAAGAAGGAAGAAGGAAGGACAGAGAGATGGAGGGAGGGAAAGAGGGAAGGAAAGAAGGAAGGAAGGAAGGAAGGAAGGAAGGAAGGAAGGAAGGAAGGAAGGAAGGAAGGAAGGAAGGAAGGAAGGAAGGAAGGAAGGAGGGAGGGAAAAAGGGAGGGAGGAAAGGATGAGAGGGAAAGAGGGATGAAGGAAGGGAGGGAAAAGTTGCCTCTGGTGATTGATTACAGAATTAGAGGCGTGATTTCTTTCCTCTTTCTGACTGCCTCTCCTTTGAGGCCTGTTTTTAAATGGGCATTCTTAAATGCTCAAGTAGGTCAATTCCTTTGTTGTTGCCTGCTTGATAGATCTGGATTGACTTGGTTATTAACATAGAATCATCATGGTGACCCAACTTTGCAAAGGCCTCATTATAAGCTGGAGTTGAGAAAAACATTTTGTCTACAAATAATTCTCCTGAAACATCTATCAGATTCTATATAAACACTGGGATGTCTTGCTTCTGTCAGCCAACTCTAACAGAACAAAGCTAAATTCTAGCAAGAATGCATTCAACCTCTGACTGTCTCCTAAGCTGGTCTTCAGTCAGAAACTGCTTTTTTACACTTGGGTGGCCCCTGCCTAGCTTTATCCTCCCTGTCAAAGTAAGCAAGCATTCACTCAGAATTCAGTGAACATGAGCATGACATTTCACCCAAGGCATGTCCCTGTCTCAAAGGAGATTATGTGTTCACTAAACAGGGGTTGGAAACAGAGATGAAAAAGGACTCTAACCCTGTCAGTAGTTGGTTGGGGCCTAGAGCAAACAATTTCCATAGGTCTATGATTCTTTCCCGGTCATGCCAAATAAAGAAGTAAGAGTATAAGGACAGTGTGAGTCCCCAGGGTTCTGGTACAATTACATAAAGCATCAAGAACTGAAGGGACAGCATAAGCTTCTCTCTTGGGAGTGTGTATGCTATGTTATAAACCTTTAAGAAGCAACCACAAGAAGTCTAGGTAGGAAGCTGACATTTGTCAACCTTGCTATGACAGTCAGCCTGAAACATCTCTGCCTAAACCCCAGTTTCCAAAAGTCTTCAGTTCTTTAGCAAATATCCTCCCAGCCCTCAGCTATACAGAGGTCAATGTCAATGATGACCTGCCACAGGGAGATGCATGGTAGCTTCTTTATTGGTTCAAATCTTTCCAAAAAAAGGCTTTCTAAATATGACAGTCAAAAGATGAACTAGTACTTGGTACGTTCAGCTGTCCCAGATCACTAATCTGTACTGGGTGACACCACTGCCTAAACTTTATTTTAAAATCATTTCTACTAATAATCAAAGGCTACCCATGATCTCGACATCTCTCATTTCAAGATTACCAGTACTTTCTGAACAGTATCTTAAATTGTGGCATTCAATAATCTATATATCATAAAACATTTTAGAAACTTAGCCTGTAATGCCAATGAAGGACTGTGAAGCTTCTACAATTATTAAGTTGGCAATGTTAATTAATGTGTCATCACAGAAGTCCATAAAACACAGTTAAAAAACTGCTATGATTTACTTAACTGCCTCTGGATTGAAGAGCTGGGTTTTATGTGAAAAAGTTCCTCTTAACTACCTCAGAAAGACTTAATATCTAAACAATTTCTAATTTTCTGAACAGTCCTTAAGAACCAGAAATAAAACTCTGAAATTTTATTCTACAGATAGCCTCTTAGGAAAAAGTTTTGCTGCAAAACTTCATTTATTATGCTTCTGTTTTTTGGTGTAAAAGTAACCCATAGATTTCCATATGATTGATATGAATTATACTTAATTCTCTACAGAAGAACCATTATATCACTATAGTATTTTCCCAGTGTTTCTATGGGGGCCATAATCTTAAGCCTGAATTGGAGAACACTGGAAGCTGAGGGACTCACATCTTTCCCTAATTCCCAGGGAAAGTTCTGTGCTCCAGAGAAGTGACCTCTTATTTTCCCAGTCTATTCTTGGCAAAAGGTATAACTTTGTCCTTCCTCCATCTCCCCATCCAATAGGCTGGAGAGTTCAAGAACAGGATTCAGTCCTAAACTAATGTGACTCCTCCCAAACCAAGGCATGTTCTGTCCCTTATGATCAAATGAAATCAAATAAGACAGCACGTGCAGATGACCTTAGCTTATTTCACTTAACATAATGACCTCCATTTCTGGGTAGATGCATAAGCATATACATATATACATATATCATATACATATACATAGTTAACTACAGAGATTCCTGCATATCAATGTTTGTCATATGGCACTATTAAAATGAGAAAATTATGGAATTAGCCCTAAGTGCCCAGCCACAGAGAAATAAACAAAATGTTGTTACACTCAATTATAAAAAATGATAAAATTATGTCATATTCTAGAAAATAAATGGAATAGATTTTGGACTTTAGAATTAAGAAAATTGATTTTATAAATTATATTGGATGCAATTTCTGTGGTGTTTTGATCTGTATTTCCTTGATGGCTTATTATGTTGAACATGTTTTCATTTATTGGTTATTTACACTTCATTTGAAAATCTATTTGACACTTTACCATTTATTGATTAGAATAATTACATTTTCTTGTTTAATTTTTTGAGATTTTTTAATAGATTCTAGAATTTTCTGTCAGCTAAATATTAAAGATGTTTTCCTATTCTGTATCTTCACTCTGTGTTGTTTCTTTTGCTATGCAGAAGCAATGAGAGTCCATTTGTCAATTCTTGCTCTTACTTCCTGAATTACTAGTGTCCTAGTCCAAATGTTATTGATTATACTTGCACCTTGAAGTATTTTCCATGTCTTATCCTGGAGTAGTTTCAAAGTTTCAGGGCTTACCTTAATGTTATTGATCCATATGGAGTTGATTTTTTTAAATAAGTTTTTTATTGTGAAAATACTGTACAGAGGAGTTACAATTACATGAGCAAGGTAATGAGTACATTTCTTATCAAGCATTGTTACCTCTTCCTTTGTTTTTTCCCTACCATCCCTTCCCTCCCACCTCCTCAACTACACCCCCCCCCCCCCCCGCCTAAATTGTAAAGTTCGTTTTTCAACATAGCATCTTGTACATCTCATTGTTGCAGTGGGTCAACCTGTATCCCTATTTAAACAATTTGTTTTTTCACTTCCCCTCCCCAAATTATAATTATATTAAGTGAAGTAAGTCAGGCCCAAAGAAACATAGGTCCCATGGTTTCCCTTATTTGCAATAACCAGCAAATGTCTGGGACAAGCAGAAAAGGTCAGATAAAATGATGTTAAGAGAAATGAACCCAAAGATAGGGACACAAGTGGTTTTTTCTTTCTTGCTATTGTTTCTAGTGTATTTATAAGGTACCATGTGATTTTTTTGTTGCTTTGTATGTCCCCCCCCCCATGGTATAACCCCTGTTTTCACTGCATTTGATGCTGGAGTTGATTTTTATACACAGTGAGAGACAGAGACCTACTTTCAGTCTTCTACACTTTCCCAACACCTGTTGTTTAAGAGACTGATTTTTATCAATGCTTGTCTTGGTACTTCTGTAAACAATTACATAGCCATAGTTGCTTGGTCTTATTTCTGGATCTTCTATAATTTTCCATCCATCTATATGGCTGTTTTTGTGCCAGTACCATGCTGTCATTGTTATTATGGCTCTGTAGTATAGTTTGAGGTCAGGCACAGTGATATCTCACTATTGCTTTTTTTGCTCAGGATTACTTCAACTATTTTGGCTTCATTGTGCTTTCATATAAATTTTAGAATTGTTTTTCTATTTCTGTGAAGAATATCATTGAAATTTTAATGGAAAGTACAACAAAACTGTTTCACTTTGCTGGTAATATTGACATTTTAACAATATTAAGTAAAGACTTGTACATCAATATTGGTTGCTGCCAAATTATGAAAACATCCAAGATTCTCTGCAATAGATGAGAGGATCAAGAAAATGTGGTATATATACACAATGGAATTTTACTCATCTATCAAGAATAATATTATGTCATTTGTAGGGAAATAGATGGACCTAGAAAAAATATGTTAGGTGAAGTAAATCAGGCTCAGAGACACCAACAGTACATGTTTTATTTCATATGTGGAAGTTAGGTCTAAGATACAAACATACATGATACAGGGTTATATGCATATACACACAAACAAATTGTGTGTATATGCATACTTAAAGGAGGAGTCCAATGGTGTAACTCTTGAACTAATGGAAAATTTAACAAAATGGTCCAGGAAACTGAAACACGTTCTGTGGGCGGGGAGGGGGGAAGCAACTAGAAGGGGGTCACACAAACAGAGGGAGGAAAGGTGAGCAAATGCAGCCAGCATATTCGATATACATTTTGTAAAAACTGAACTATGTGACTTGAGGATGGGGTGGGATGGGGAAAGATGAAGGAGAAGGATGCGAGGAGTAATACTGATCAAGATGCATTGTGCAAATAACCTGACTTCTGGGATTGAACCCTACGTACAATTACCTAATAAAAATAAATACTGATCTATCAATGGAAGCGTCTTTCCATCTTTAATATCTTTTATCATTTCTTTTTATAGTGCTTTATGGTTTTCATTGCAATACATTTTGAAGAGCATCAATGAAACAAATGCCTTGCTTGAGAAAGTACTGAAAATGATGACCTACACAGGCTTTTCATGACTAGTTACAGGAAATGTCAAGATTTAACCAAAAGTTCTCCGAAGATCCTCCTCAAAGTTTTACTCAGGCTACCAGAATGAAAAGTAGAATATTGTCAGAATGAATGTGCTTCAGATTGGTATGATGTGAATCATGTGAAACCTGCTTCATAAAGATGGCTGTGATAAATGCATCATCATGGCCCTGTTCAGAAATGCTTTCTCTTATTCTTGAATAACCCAGCTTCATTTTAACTGGCAATAGCTGCTTCTCAAAGCACTCAAGAAATTAATCCTATATGTGAGTCATAGTCACTTGTCTGCATTATCAAGCATACCTAGAATAGTTTTTTTGCATGTCTGTACATCAAAGTTTCTATAGGTCAAGTTATCTTACAATGGTTTGCTTTAGCCAGATATCCTCTATCTTCTACATCAATGCTGGAAGCATGTAGCAACATACTGGGTAGTGGATGTACTGTAACTAAACAACAACCATTAAACACTATTCTACTGGCTTTGCTCCACTTCAGAACAATGTTGTAATGCCCTCAGGCCACCCCTGCATCTAACATCTTCACAGTATGTAGACAAGACATGTGAGTGCTGACATCACAGAGATGCATATCCTAATCCTGGTGCATTATATGAATAGACTAATATCTCTGAGCCTCAGTTTTCTTACCTGTAGAAGAAAGAATATATTGTAATATAGTTGTAAAGATAATAACTAAACTAGAACAAATTTAGTTATCAAATATGCTAATGATCATCACTTATATGCTTATGTTAATGATGACTAACAAATTCACTTTTCATGAGTCACAGCCACCCAATTTAAGAAAAGGGCTGGTTTGTTAACAGCTTAGTTCACTGAATTTCAGTGCCATAGCCTCTCACTGACTTGGGACTGTGGTACTCCTGTAAACGAGAGGAATTTGCAGGAATGCTGATGCCACTAAAAAACCGTTTTTAATTTCCCTGGGACTAGAACCAGTTGTTAGGTTTTTTTTAGGCATGTGCAATAATTTCTGTAAACTAAACATTTTTTTCATCATGATAAACTTTATCCTCGATTTCTTGTTTTGTACATAAAAAGTAGGAAATCTCTTTAATTGGTAAAACTATATCTTCAAAGAAAAATATAAGCTAAATAAATAATAAACTATTAAACTATAAATAAATAAATAATAAACTATTTCTTCACAAAATCTCTAATTGCATCCATTGAAAGCATAGGAACTAAATTGTGACAATAACTCTTAGATTCTCTTTTCTGGTTTTTGTTTAGTTCTTAAAATGTTAAGAACTTTTCTGGTTTTTGTTTAGTTCTTAACATTTTATTTTAAGAGCTTAACCCTCTTTCCCATCTTCAGGTCTAAATTGTAAGAGAGTTACATAAAATCTAGATGAAGCAAAATGATTAATTCTGATTTTCAGGCTACAATAGACTAAGATTTCTTGGACTGGAAATGTCTTCATGATAATGGTTGGAAAGGAGAAGTGTAACCCTGTTAGTTCAGATGATGATTTCATCAAGCTTGCAGTGTCCTAACTAATCATCCAACTCAGAGGGCAAGCTCTGATTCTTACTGTAACTTACTATATAGTGCAGACTTGGACTGACTAGGTATTCAATAAACAGCTACTGTCAAACCAGTGATGAATATACTGACTGAGATTTGCAATTTGTAGATCTCCAGCTAGAGTCATCATTGGTCATTATGTAGGGTTAATATACACAACAAACATATAGTAATAAAGAAGTTGTGATTCATATATTTTACTATCTTAAGCTTATAACTGCACAATTGTTTTGAATATCTGGATATATGATTTTATAAATGATTATTTAATCTGAACTAAAATTTACATATTCTGTCAACCATTTCAATCCAACTCAGAAATAATTGTTAAGATCTGATTTTTTTAAAAATTGGGGGTGTCAATGCCTCACACCAGTAACCCTAGCTTTTCAGGAGGAATTTGGTTTACAGCCAGCCTGGGCAGGAAAGTCCATGAGGCTCTCATCTCCAATTAACCCTCAAAAAGCCAAAAATAGAGCTATGGGCTCAAGTGGTAGAGCACCAGCCTTAAGTAAAAAAGCTAAGGTACAGTGCCCAGTACTGGCGCACACACACACACACACACACACACACACACACACACACACACACACACACACACACACACACACTGATACAGAAAGAAATCTCACAGAACTTATCATAAAGGAAAAGAAGCCGTGGCCTTCCTATTACATTCACAACTGTAGCCATTACACTTAAATTCCTGAACATGGCAAGACTTCATGCAATGCTTGTGAAGGCTATGAAAGAGGTCAAAGAGAACAAGAGAAAGAGGGAATTGCTCCATGGAACATGTTCACTTAAAAAGACACGTGTCAATCTTCAAATTGTCACTTTTAGGTACCTAATGTCATTATCAAGAAAACAGAAGAAATTGATTATTAAATCAGCAATGCTGATTACAGAATAAGAATAAGAAGTACTCTCTGCCAAATTAAATTCAGCAATTAATCAAAGCCAATGTGTCCACTTGTAAAGTATCAATATTGAATTTTAAGCATATAAACCAGCCAATCAATTAAAGCGGAGACCATGACTTTAATCAGTGAAAGCTGAGATACAATTTGTTGAATTCTGCAAGTAATGAAATTAAAGTCACTGCCTAATCTCACTGCCTATGGGGCAGATATACAACTTATAGAGTCTCCTGGAATCGGCTGAATCCCCTGAGCTGTACCCTTGTTTTTGAATAGCCCTGGCAGCAAGAGTTGTATATTATGAAGTATTCTTTTAAGTTCAAACTCAGAGGGGGAGAAAACAGAAGACTGTTTCATAAACATTAGCAATTACTAATAAATTTATACATGATGAATTCACCTCCATTGCTTCAAGTCAACAGCATTAGGTCCCATCATTATCCTTTTTTATTTCACTAACATTCCTCTGTGTGTGTGTGTGTGTGTGTGTGTGTGTGTGTGTGTGTGTGTGTGTGTGTGTGAGAGAGAGAGAGAGAGAGAGAGAGAGAGAGAGAGAGAGAGAGAAGAGAGTCAGAGAGAGAGAGAGAGAGAGAGAGTCCTGTTATTTGAACTTAAGGCCTGACTTATTGGCCTTGAGCTTCAAGGTCAGCACTCTATTATTTGAGCCACAGCTCCACTTCTAGGTTTTTTTTCTTTGCTAGTTTATTGGAGACTTTTCTACCTGGGCTGGCTTCAAATCATGATCCTCTGATCTCAGCCTCCTGAGGAGCTAGAATTACAGGCATGAGGCATTGGTGCCTAGCTTTTCCTAATATCATTGAGGGTAACATACCATACAATTTTATTTAAAATATGTATTAAAGAAGTATATTGAAATGTAGATAGTTTCTTTAAAATATTTGGAAGGTATTTCTACTTCCCAGATATCCCCATGGTTATAATACTATTTTTGTATATTTGCTGCTTCAACCTTTCTCACTTTCATTTTTATTACATTGTTATAGGTAACTCAACAGTTCCTCCTAAAATTTGAATTTCCTATTACAGCACAAATGCAAATAAAATCACCAAGTGTTCCTTCACCTCATAATTAACTCTATTTGGCCCAGTGAACTCTCACATAAATGCATGCTTCCTAGAGGAAATCATCAATGTCACTGAACGAAAGTCAAATTTTCATGCATATCATCTTCTTCAGAATTTGTTTAACATGAGCAGAAGAGCATTTCAAAAATATTATTTGTTTGAAATGTCAGTTCTGTAAATTGTCCTTACATCCAGAAAACCCTAATTACAGGTGTTGCATTCAATTACCACTACAGAATGAAAGGTGAACCTTCTGGCAATACACAGGTCATGAAATGGGATGAGATTTCAGATGTTCTGTCCTATTTCTTAATGAGAATGTGCTCACAACTCAGTTCACAGCAATGCAAGGGACAGTCACAATTGTAACCCAACTGAAATAACTTAGGCCACTGCTTTCATTCGATGAAAATAGGGAGCACTAGGAGATCCAACAAGCACTCTTTCCTCTTTTTATTCCACTTCTTATCTCTTCACAGCTCCTTCTAGCTTTAACAGATACAATGAACTGCCTTGTCTCTGAATGTTAGTCCCCTACAATGTCCTTGTGGACTGATGGCTCCTACACACTCTCCATTAGGAGACACTCACATCAACCCATGTATTACTTGTCCACTAATGATGCTACAGTACAGCATTTTAAACCATACCTCATATTTGCCAAGTAAGTGATCCTTAAATTCTGCCAACACAGTTTAAAACCTTTATGGATATAGCAATTTTCTTCTCTCAATCAAAAATAAAAGGTCTTGGTGATGTCTCATCTGCACTATAAACATAGCAACCATTTAGAGGAAAAATAATAATTCAGTTCTCAAAAGGACAAACTCTTCACTCTCCAAGTACTTTGCTCACAGGGAGTATTATCCATGGAATGTCTTTCCTGACACTGTCCATTGGACCAAACCAACTTAATTCAAACAGATTCAGGGTTCAAATCAAGTTGTTTTCCTTCTATTTGTGACAGTCCTTGATTATTTTCCTCTATTTCCCCATCATCAAATGCTTATTTGTGTCAAGTATTATGCAAGAACTGAAGGTATGAGGGAAAAGAAAATAACAGTTGATTATTCTCAAAGTTCCTATAGTCCAGTATGTCTTTTGAACTATTTCTAATTATTTAATTTTTTATGCTAGTACTGGGGCGTGAACTCAGCACCTGGGTGTTGTCCCTTAGCTTTTGCAGTCAAAGCTAGGCCTCTCCAACTTCAGCCACACCTCTACTTTCACTTTTGCTAGCTAACTGGAGGTAAGAGTCTCCTGGATTTTTTCCTACCTGGATGGCTTTGCACCATAGTTCTCAGATCTCAACCTCCTGAGTAGCTAGGATTATAGTCATGAGGGCCCAGTGGTTAGCTTATTTTTAATTTAATCAGAGAATTATGCACATTCTTTCATTTAACCATACATAGTGATTATTTACTACCTGCCAGGACTGGAGATAAAGATAGAGATCAAACCCTTGGCTTCACAAAGCTCACTCCAAATCTACTTTACAAATTGTAAAATAAATGAACAATAACGATGCAAGCAGATGGGTATGAATAAAGATTATCTACGGGATGAGAATGAGATTTGAGATATCAGCACATCCATGAAAAAGAAGTCATGGAGTATAAGAGAAAATACACCGGCTTGGGAATCCCAAAATCTGGTTCACTCCTTCCTCAGGCAATCAGGCATGATATTGAGCATCGGGTTTAACTTATCGCCTCAACTTGGATTTCAGAGCTAAAATGCCCTAATAAAGCCTTCAATTTCATCTGCCTGGCAGGGCTAGTATGAACCTCAAATGGAAGAAAATGTGATTTATCTAGGCCCTGCTCTCAATTCTTACTAGGTTAGCTATGGAGAAGAAGATAAAAGCAAGATAAAGCCGGGTGCCAGTGGCTCACACCTGTAATCCTAACTACTCAGGAGGCTGAGATCTGAGGATCACAGTTCAAAGCCAGCCTGGGCAGGAAAGTCTGTGAGACTCTTTTTTTTTTTTTATTGTGAAAATACTATACAGAAGGGTTACAATTACATGGGCAAGATAGTGAGTACATTTCTTATCAAGCATTGTAGGCTCCTTCTTTGTTTTCCCTTCCCATCCCTTCCCATCCTCCCCCTCCCCCCTCAGCCCCACACCAAAGTTGTAAAGTTCGTTTTCGACATAACGACTTGTACATCTCATTGTTGCAATGGGTCCACCTGTATCCCTATTTAAACGATTTGTTTTTCCCCTTCCCCTCCATAAATTATACCGACATGAAATACAGTGAAAGCAGGGGTTATACTGTGGGGGAGGGACATACAAAGCAACAAAGAAATAATCTTATAAATGTGTTAGAAACAATCGCATGAAAGAAAAAAAAAAACATTTGAATACCTATCTTAGGGTTCATTTCCCTAACATCACCTTGTTGGTGGGAATGTAAACTTGTTCAACCACTTTGGAAAGCAGTATGGAGGTTCCTCAAAAGACTCCACATAGAGCTCCCCTATGACCCAGCAATCCCACTTTTGGGCATTTACCCAGATGTTCACAAACAAGACCACATTAAAGCTACCAGCACGACTATGTTTATTGCAGCATTATTTACTATAGCTAAGATATGGGTTGCCAGATGCCCCTCAGTAGATGAATGGATCAAGAAAATGTGGTATATATACACAATGGAATTCTATGCCTCCATCAGAAAGAATGACATTGCCCCATTTGTTAGGAAATGGAAAGGCTTGGAAAAAATTACGTTAAGTGAAGTAAGCCAGGCACAAAGTAACATAGGTCCCATGGTTTTCCCTTATTTGTGAGACTCTTATCTCCTATAAACCACTCAAAAATTGGAAGTGGTGCTGTGGCTCAAGTGGTAGAGTGCTCGCCTTGAGCTGAAGAGCACAGGGACAGCTCCCAAGGCCAGAGTTCAAGCCCCATGACCGACAAAAAAAAAAAAAAAAGCAAGATAAAAGATTCCTTAACATGCCCAAGTAAATATGATCTAAACATATGCGTATACTACACACACATACATGCACACACACACACATAACACACACTGCGCATCCAACTAAGACATTTGCAAAAATGAGCTTTATGTTAAAGTTACATGAGTCAAGATTAAGAAATTAGTCTTTCTATTGGAAAGTTAATCCTGGGAAAAGTAAATTCTGTCCAGAGTTCTTAGTACTAACCAACTAGTCTAAAACCAAAAATATTTCTACCAATATTTCTGTGGCTTTTTCCATTCCAGAAACCAAAAGAATATATCTATTTCAGTCTTAGCCATAACAGAAGAAAATAACTCAAGTATGTCATCATACTGCATGCTGCCTTCTTCAGTGGCTTTGCTGCACTTACTCCTCTCCCCATGCCCAACTCCAGGCAATTTCTCTCACAAAAGCCTTCATCCTATCTATCTTGCATCCACTGACCTGCTGGACGATGTCCTTTTACAGCTCTAGGGGAAGAGCTCTAAGGGAAGATTTATGAACTTTATTTCCAATTCCACCTATTTATGGTCATAAGTATGCATGAAATGTCTGCCTCAACACCTAGAAAAAATTCAGATTCTGTATTTTCTCTAAGGTTTTTCTCCAGAATCCCTGATATTATCACCAGTGATTTTTCTCTTCTTTCTATTCACTTGGATGTTAATCACATATTGTCCAAAAATGTCATGACTAATTTCTGGGTGTCACAGTCATTGAATGGATGCTTGCTGGAGATACAGAACCCCAGCTTCAAAGAATTCTGACTTATAAATTATGGCTAAAAGACACCTACATTTTAAAAAATACCCAAGTGATCCTGTAGTAGATCTAAGTAGTAGAAAGGTCATCCTCTGAGAAATAGCCAAATATATTTTATGACAGTATTCTACAAACTCACTTAACTGTGTATATATGCTACACCACACATATATTATACATACACACAACACATTCAAACAGACATGCACATACATTATATACAGACACAGCACATTCACATACACAAACATTATACACATACCCAACATATTCACTGACCATCAAGTAATTTGCTTTGTTTCATGAGTATATCATGAAATACTAGGAAATGTCATTCTGAATAGGAAAGGCTTTAAGGGTAAAGCCCTTTATTATTTCAAGAAAAGCATCCAATGTAGATGTTGAGTACTTTATAAAATTTTAGTTGAACATTTTTCTGTGGCTTGGATAGTTAGCAAAAGTAAATGAAGCTTGTGAATATTTTGCTTTTCACTCACTGTTGCTTATTAAACAAAACCAGGGTTTCGAAAATCCAGATTAGATGGTGTTCCAGACTAAACATTGCGGTTTGTGTTTACAGGAAAAATAAATGTCATTAAATGTGGCTCAAAACATAGGCAAGATTTCTTGATTGCAGGGAAAACATGAAAAATGAAGATACACTCAGAAAAGCTTCAGTCACAAGTGAGCTATTAGATATCACAAGAGTGGGCCAGTTATCCACAGTAACTCTGTTTTTGTTTTTGTTATTTCTTTATTATCACACCTGGTTATGTTTTGTGTTCTTCTGAATTCCTTCCATCCTCTACTAAGAAAAGAGGGTATAAATTCATTGAGTTTACAAACAAAGTTTTTCCATGCTGGAAAGTCAGAGAACAGTAAGCTTGAGTATGCACCCGTGAGCCCATGATTTTGCTTCCTGTGTTTCTCTTCTGTCCAACTTCTACCACTTGATCAAGCTCTGGTAAGCCTGCACCAGTCTCAGATTAGGAGTATCGAAATCAGCTCATCAACAAATTAACTTTATATTATTCTTGCTGACAGACTACAATTGAGTGCATTAAGGATTTCAAAACACATTTTTCCACATTCATTCATTTATCCAATCTATTTTTCTTTAGAACCTACTTAGTAGGAAACAGGATATTAACTCTCAAGGGTTTATGATCTACATAATCAAACTCAAACATTATTGATCTTTTCTTCCCCGCCCCTCCCCTCAATGAGGAGACTGTTACATTTGACTTCCTGCATGCTTGGAGCATATCCAGTCAGCCAGTTCCTCTAGCTCTTAGGAGCCTGACTAGATTTACATATTCTGTTTATTTCTGAATATTGGTCACCTCCATGTCCACTACCAACATAATTCCTGTGCTGTCACCAGATGTCCTCTTTCAACCCCCCACCAGTCTCTCTCCTTTCCTAGAATAAAGCCTAGTGGACGTGTCAAATATCAAGTGTCTTGCTCAGCAGCTCACATCTTCCAGGTCTCCCCAGCTTGGCAGAGTGAGCTTTTCTCTTCCCCCTTTGAATAGTCTGAGTTATTGCTTGAGGAAACTCTAAGAAATGAGTCCCCATTATACTCATACTGAATCACAGCAGGCCATCAGTTAGTTAAAACTCAACCCCTAGCCCCATTTACAACTTAGGACTATAGTTGTAAAAAGTAAAGGGGGGATGAGGAGGTAACTGGGTGCCAGTGGCTCATACCTGTAATCCTAGCTACTCAGGAGGCTGAGATCTGAGGATCATGGTTTGGAACTAGCCCTGGCAGGAACATCCCATGAGACTTTTATGTCCAATTAAAAGCCAAAAATGGAGCTCTGGCTGGTAGAGCACTAGTTTTGAGCACAAATCTCAGCAACAGTGCCCAGGTCCACAGTTAAAGCCCCAGGACCAGAAACAACAACAGCAACAACAACAACAACAACAAGGAGTGGTAGGGAGCTCATAGTAAAAAACCTAGCTAATATAATATCACTTTCTGTGGGGGTTTTGCTTAAAATAACCTATCCCTTAGCATATCCAGTTTCTCGATTCAGAACGAGTATCCACTGACTACAGTCCTTTCTAAGCTATACAGGACTCTGCATGTGGGTCTCAAAGAAGGCAACTCTCCATCATGTTTCTCAGTACTTTCTCTAATCAGCCAGCCTGCCAGAAAATCTGTTTCCAGTGACAAAACACAGAGACAAAAGATGTCTAAGCTCCAGAGCAGAGTACATCCTCAGAGATTATGAATTTTAATTCTCGGCTGCAGCACAGACACATCCAGGCAAGAGCATTAGGAAAGACTAATCAAGGGAGAAATCAGCAGGGGGCATCCAGGCAGAGGATCATTGACAGTACTCTAAACTTAGATAGTCAAGGCTAATAGCCTCCTTACATCTTCTTCTCCCATTAAAGATGCCCTGGAAACAAGCTACCAAGAATATTGCCACTGTTATCACAGTTACCAAATTGGCAGGCAATCTTCTCTAAGTGTGTGGGGCCAGGAGCTGAGGATTTCCTGTGCACCTCTACTGTTCTAGACAGAGTGCAGTTATAAGAAGGGGAAAGGCAGAGATACCAGCCATAAATAATACATGAGAACTTCAGGTGCAAAAAGCTCTGCTCAGCACCGCCACGCTAATGCATGCTTAAGCCTGGCATTTGCTACAGTGTGACTGGATTTGCTACCCTGTGTGTCCACGATGGCAATGAGAATGACAGGGTTGAGGAAGAAGCTGTACCTTTGATTTCATCCTTAGCTGCTTATCCACTTCATGTGGATTGTCCCTAACCAGACCTCTTCCCAATAGACCCTTGAAATTTGGCTAGCTAGTAAAATAGCTGCATTTCAAAGGGCACGGGTAAAGGAACATCAAAGGCCAGGTTAAATTCTCCTTCAATTTTAATACCCCAAACTGCAAACCCACTATAGCTGCCCCTCCTTATTCCTAACTATTTTCTGATCTTCTCATCAGTGATCTTTCCGACAAACAGTTTGGATGATTTCCTAGACTCTAGGTTGCCCTAGAAGGAACTGAAGAAAATTTGAAATTGGAAAAGGGGTAATAGGTTTAACACATCAAATCCAGAGGGAATACATGCATTATATGATATTAATTAGAGGAGTTTGTCTTAGCACAGCCCTAAGACTAAAACAGGATTTGGGATCTAAATGCTTAAAAGTGTCAGTGGAACATGGTCACTTTCTATTAATCATGTACCTTTAGGCTGTGGCTGAAATGAAGACTTTACGTCACATGGATTCCTTTCTGATCTGAAATTCCCAGGCAATGCAATGTTCATCTATAATTTATTTGTACATGAGAAGCCTCACTTCAGCAATAATCCCTCTACCAAATTCAGAGTACTGGCTATCTCTTCAGTCTTGTATATATTCTCTCCCCTGCTGCCATTTTGCAACTAGTATGACTCTGTCAGATTCCAATTACCTGAAATCTCTTTTACACACGCTGCTATTCAGCCAGTTCATTTGCTATGGTAGAACCATTATTGCTTTTTTTTGGGGGGGGAGGTCCAGTCCGTGGGGCCTGAACTGTGGGCCTGGGCACTGTTCCTCAGCTCTTCAGCTCAAGGCTAGCACTTTACCACTTGAGCCACAGCGCCACTTCCAGCTTTTTTCTTTTTGCTTAGGTGGTGCTGAGGAATCGAACCCAGGGCCTCAGGCATGCAAGGCAAGCGCTCAACCACTGAGCCACCTTCCCAGCCTCACTATTATTTCTTTTTTTTTATTGTGAAAATACTGTACAGAGGGGTTACAATTACATGGGCAAGATAATGAGTACATTTCTTATCAAGCATTGTAGCTTCCTCTTGGTTTCCCCTTCCTATCCCTTACCATTATTTCTTAATAGATCATCAACTCCAGAAAGAGTCTATGTCTATGCAAGCTGGCTGTTATGCCAAGGAAATGATATTGTGACTTCCTCCTGTAGTCCGAGTGTATTGCAGAGCCAGACATCACAGCTGTAGCCCTTCCCCAGGCATGAATATTCTGTTGATAGCAGAGTATGGAGTCCCAAACATAGAACAGGCTGGAAAGTACTCCCACTTCCAGACCTTGTTACACATCCTTAAACATTGCCAATCGCTGGTGCCAAGCTGCAGTTAGAAGTCTGTCAAACACCATCCTGTTTGGTAAATTGGCCTGAAAAAGAATAAAACTCCAGACCCATTTCCACTTATCAACACCCAAGACTTCCACATCCTATCAAACAGCAAGTTCTCAAATGCACCTGGACTTAGAATATTTTGGCCACTGCTCCTTTTAGACTTTTCTAACGTGAAGGCACCCTGTCTTCCAGGGCCTCACATTTTAACACAGAAACCCTGACAATAAGGAGCCCCTTTCCACAGCCCTGTCCTGTGATACAGTCAATTAATTCTTGCTGATTGAAGAGCTACAGCACACATGCACCAAAGCTTAAACAAAATTCTTGAACAGCCATATCTACATTCTCTGGAAAGAGAATGCATGCTTTATTTCACACAAGGGTCACACATGGGAAACAGAGGTCAGTACAAGAGTGGGCATCCCAACAAACCAAGGAAGAAATGCAGTTTCTTAAACATGGAGCTAGGAAAGGAGGGCTTCCTCCCCAAGCTTCTGGATTCATCCATAGACCATAGCCCACTGAGCGTACCAGTAAGAATGTACATCAGCACAGCAAACTTACCAGGCTTGCCTCTCATTTCCTCTGATCATTTTAGTATCACTGTGGGAAACATTTGTAATGCACTCATAGACACATGCCCTCACTTCCAAGCCAATAAGTGTTACCTCAGTAAATCCCACCGTGAGCACACTCCAGAAAAAGCAGCGCTTGCAAAACATCTCCTGTTCATTTCTCAGAATTCAGCATGAAGTGACTAACCCCTGATATACAATAAAAATGATTAAAGGCATACACTACTGAGACTGGATAATAAATATTTTATACATTAATATGTTTTCAAAAGTCTTATTTTATTTTTTATTGCTTTTCTATATGGAATTATTCTATTTTAGTACATGTAATGAAATAGTCTTCCATACCAAAAAAGTAGACATTTTGGACCATTTTAAATAAACCAATGGATAATTAATGTGCTACTAATTTGTGCCGTGTAAATTGCTTCAACTGCTGACTCTTTCCCCTTGCCATTAGTAGAGGCAACTTACCCCTTCTCAAAGGGTAAGTAGAAAATTACATTCTGAAGTAAACTTTTCGTTCCTATTCAAGACAGATAAGGATTCTTTACAAAACAGGCCATAATCCCAATGTAAGTTCATGCAATGTTCATTTCATATTAAAAGCCTCCACAAAGTTCCCACCCTACTCTACAAGTGACCACCTTGCTAGTGAGAAAAAATCTTACTGGTACCACCTGCATGCCTCACAAAAGTACTAGCAGTACATCCTGGTGACAGCTCAGCTAACTTCCTCTTCTGCAGCCTGGGGACACTGCACAAGCTCCTCTTCTCATTTTCACATACTGCTCAGGGGGAGGAGATGGGGAGGAACATACCCCATCCCAGGACCTCTCAGTAAATGTATTATAAACCATTTTAAAATCATTTCTTAACATTTTGGTGCATCTTGGGCAAAATGGATCATATTTATCTTTGGGGTCAGCCTTTAACATAAGTGTTTGAAACGGCAGCAAAGAAAGGCACATGTGCACTTGCCGAGACAAGCAGAAACGGTCAGATAAGGTGAAGTTAGGCGAAATGAACCCCAAGATAAGGACTCAAATGGTTTTTCTTTCTTGCTATTGTTTCTAACATATTTATAAGATGATTTCTTTGTTGCTTTGTATGTCCCTCCCCCATGATATACCCCCTGTTTTCACTGTATTTGATGTTGGTATAATTTTTGGAGGGGAAGGGAAAAAACAGATTTTTAAATAGGGATACAGGTGGACCCATTGCAACAATGAAATGTACAAGACACTATGTCAAAAATAAAAAATGAACTTTACAACTCTGGCGCCGGGGTGAGGGGGGTTTAGAGGGCAGGGATGGGAAGGGGAAACAAAGGAGGAGGCAACAATGCTTGATAAGAAATGTACTCATTACCTTGCTCATGTAATTGTAACCCCTCCGTACAGTATTTTCACAATTAAAAAAACATAATAATAAAGAAAACTCCTACCTGTACATTCCACTTGTTTAAAACTAACTTCTTTCTCATCTTTAGAGCTGCCTGTCTCCCTCTCCTTTTCACATATGTAAGAAAGACGTCAGCACTAGCAGACTTAATTGGAAAGTTGTAAGAGAATCTGGCCCCTGCAGTCACAGATGCCCAGGCACACAGCGCCTCCAGCCTCACCCTCTCACACTAGCTTGCCCAGGAAGCTTTGCCTGTAGCCAAAAGCTAGTATGGTCCAGAGGGACAGGGATTCCTCCAGGCATGGCCTGCTACTCTCGATTCCAAAGAGTTTTCTGACACTAGATAATGATGACAAAGCTCACCAGAAAAGTCTCTGCACAGACACACTGCCTACTTAATTTGGATCTGGAATAATAGTAGAATGTCATACCTCCAGAAAGAGAGAACCATTTCTCTTTTTCAAGTGGAGTCAGGTACTTGCTACCCATGCCTACTGCCACTCTTTTGAGTCCTTTATGGTGGATCCCAGTGGCATCCTTCCAGAAACAGCACAGCTGTCTTTCTAATAACTATGTGTAGACCAAGTTTCAATGCTACAAAAACTATCTGTATGTTACTAATTGGTTATATTTATTTCTTGTGCAAAATTTGGCCATTGTGAAGAAACCAACCCATAATAGATGAACATGGTGTAGCAAACACTGAAAACACAATTTAGGTCTTAGTGCACAAAAGGAAGATAAATTTATTTGTAAAGTTCAGAAACAACAATCTTAAAAACAAGTATGAGGCTGGACATGGTAGAACATGCCTATAATACCAGCTACTCAGATGCAGTGGGAAGATAGTTGTTCAAGGTCAACAATGTTTGCAAGAGGTCAATGTTTACAAGAGCTCATCTTTTAAAAAAAAAAAAGTGGGACATGGTTATAGGCATCTGTAATCCCAGCTATATATGGTAGTCAAGAGGGTCCTATCAGCCGGGCTCCGGTGGCTCATGCCTGTAATCCTAGCTACTCAGGAGGTTGAGATCTGAGGATAGCTGTTCAAAGCCAGTCCGGGCAGGAAAGTCATGAGACTCTTATCTCCAATAAACCACCAGAAAACTGGAAGTGGAGCTGTGGCTCAAGCAGTAGAGCGCTCGACTTGAGCTGAAGACCTGAGGGGTTGAGGGATAATGCCCAAGCCCAGAGTTCAAGCCCCACGACCGACAAAAAAAAGAAAAAAGAGGGTCCTACCTGCAGGTAAAAGGATCACAGTTCAAAGCCAGGAGAGAGAAAAAAAGATATAAGACCTTATTTGAAAAACAGTTCAGGCCACAAACTGGGACTAGTAGAGTAATACCTTTTTAGCAAGTTCTTGCCCCTAAATTCAAATCGTAATACCATCAATAAAATAAAAGGTAAACACACTAGTCAAATGTCCCTCTTTCTCTGAGGATGTGAGTCAGTATTTTTGAGAGATGAGTATCAAAGGAGAAGTTTTATTCACTTAGGGAAAAAAGAAACAACTAGTCCACTCTGAAAATAATGTAATCAATAAAGAACCTCAGAACTAAGATCACTCTGATATAAATGGTACAGTATTTAGAACCTTACTCATATCTGAGAATGCACACAACTCAATGATCCATTGACTAGAGATTCATCATGTGTTTGTTTAGTTTTCAACACTGCCAAAAACATTTTCCTAGTTATTATTAGCGCTAATACCTATCTTGGGTATCTTGGAGACTTAGAAATTGAAGTACAGGCCTGAGGTAGCAAGGTATACTCTTTCTTCAAAGCATCTAAGCTTCTAATGAACTTAGTCTTAAATAGGAAATGTTCCACTTCTCCCTTCCAGATCTGCAACCCAAAAACATCATCATCCTTTCACACATAGATGATGCTTAGATAAGTATTTTATCTATCATAGGCAGTTGCTTCCTAGGTGGTCATACAGCAAGTGACTAAAGAAAGCTGTCAACTCTGAATGAGTTATCTGATTGAGATAAGCAGAAAATAAGCCAAATCCAAGACACTGTTCCCAGACCAAGGTTCTTTGGCAGAGGGTAACACTGGCCTTACTTACCTATTTCTACACAGAGAAAATGCATGTCAAACGTAGAAAACTGAGTTGAAAGGCTTATCACTGGTATATCCTTGACATATCTCTGTATGAAATCCCATAGGCCTAGAACAATCCAACTGGTATACTGAGTAAGTAGCTAATACTTCTCCTCCATCAAAGCTATCACCCAAGTACCCGGAGGGGGTAAGTTCTAACTCTGGTCTTCTTCAGCCAGAAGCAGCTCAATCTACTAACTCCACTGCTCTATACACAGTCATTCCTATGTGTACTATATACATGAAAAGCTAGAATACTGTTCTAATCCGCTTTCTCCCAACTTGGACATCAATTCATAAGATCATATACCTTATTTAAAAATCTGGGGGAAAATGTGACACCTACATAGTTTTCCATGTAACTTTATTCTAGCTTCTAATTTTTAGAGACAGTTAATTAATGTTGGCCCTAATGGAATGGAATGATGCTTAACCAGGAACCAAATCCAACAATGCAGAAATCCTGACACAGCCCATTTTATGTTTCCTGGGAGGATGTGTGTTCAATTGATGTATCCAAGGAACTCAAGCCACAGAGTAGACCCCCTGATAATCCAGTATAAATCACACAGAAATTCTTTATTTTGACCTTGATGAAAAACAGGTACAACTAGCTTACAATGATAAAATCAAGCAAAACTAATTTCTCATCCTTTATCTTACTTTACATTCAATGAATATTCATATCATTCTCATCTTCCCAGGAGACTGAGAAGGTTTAGGAAGTAGAAGAGTTTGTGACTCCTTGTGAAGTCTAAAACTAAACACTTCAGACTCTAGGGAAGTAAGGGGGGGGGGGGGAATGTATATCCCCTGACAAGTTGAGAATTTTAATAAATGTTTTAATTGAGCATCTTTTCCACAGAGACATATGTCTCCAGTTTGCCTAATCCCCTCTGTCCACCTCTATAAATACCTTTAGTAAATGCTATCCTTTTCTAGCTCTCATAGGACCCTGCACCAGACTCCAGCCGGCCTTTCCACTTTCCCTCCTCCCCTCTGCAATTTGCTCTCAGTTGAGCTGTAACATGTAAGCTGAGATATGGAGATAGGAGGTATGTTGTTCTCCATAAAGCTCTATCTCCTCTTCCCATTTTTTTCCTAATAAATCGTGAAGATAACTCAGCCAACAGGACCTCAAATGTACTACCTATATTTTTGACTTCATTTAATTGATACCCCTCTGAGTCTACAAAGCTCTATGCCATATTAGGTGCTAAAGACCTCTGAAATGTTCTTCCTTACTTCAAGAGCTTCCTACTACTTTGCAACAAGATTCTTCAACTCTTGTCCCAAATGTTCAAGAGAACAGCATCTTCTCATTTCTTGTATCTCAATCAAAATATCACCAACTCTAAAAGATCTTCTCTAACCATACTGCCATTGTAAGCCCCATATTGTATTTCTGCAGCATTCATCACTAGCTGTTTTCATTATCTAATCATGTGTCCCATCTTTTACGCCTTTGAATGACTCATTAAGACTGTCCTGCACACCAGTTTACCCCCCCATGCCCAACAGAGCTCAGTCTAAGTAGAGTACTCACAATATTTTGTTGAAAGGTTAATAAATGAGAGCCATAAAATGGTTTGATCCACTTATTCTTTGCTCTTACTGAGCCTCTGCTCACAGATTAGGATATCAAGACTTTTACTTCTCTTACTATCTTACCAAGGAGGGGGTAACAATGCTCAGTAGGAAATGTACTCATTACCTTACTCATGTAACTGTAAACCCTCTGTACAGTCTCTTTACAATAAAAAATATTTAAAAAGAGAAGAAGCAACCAATTTAAATTTTAGTAAAACTGAAGTTCCACAACTCAGCATCAGTTGTGTTAATAGTGATTATCATCATCCAACTCACAACATTTGTTCTGAAAATTATGGCCTGAAACAAGTTAATAGTCCCATGAATTTGGGACTTGGAAATTTACAATGCACATTAGAATAATAAAGGCTTCTAAAGCATTACAGTGAGAAAACTTGATTGTTTAACCTTAGAATGTTATACTAATTTAACAGCAGAAATATTTTGGTTTTTTAAGCAACAGCAATCCCTCAGAACTAATAATACTTTTATAATTGTATACAAGAAATGCCAACTATATTTTCTTAAGAGACATCTGTTGGATTCAAGACACCAGCATGGTGATCTACATTGGAAATCCTAAAAACGAGAGTTAAAGGTTGATTTTTCTGTGTATCAAAAGTGGTTGCATGATTTTAGAATTAGCTATAGTATATCCTCCTTCTGATATATTCTTGACAGTTAAATGATCGTCATTATGAGTTCACCCCAAAGCTGAGTAAGATTGAAAATAGTAAACAACAAAAATTTACCACCCCCCACATGCAAGTATTCATTTGAATTCATTAGTCATAATGAAGAGGCAGTAAGCAAATGGCAAGTTCTCTTTCCCAGGTCCTCTTCACCCAATCACTGATTGGTCTTTGTAGGGACTCTTCCATCAAAACCAAGGGAGAAAAGTGCACTGAAAGAAATGGAGATGTCATGCTAGTATTTGCAAAGTCATACTTCCAGAATTTAAATACATTAGATAGCTAATAAAGAACTTAAATAGCTAAAAAAAACCAAAAGATAATGGCTAAAATCTAAGGTCTAATCTTTGAGTGATTACAGAGCCATTGAGAATTGATTGTGAATAAAATGGTCTGCATTGATGCAAGAACAAGACCAGGAAGTTGTAGTGGGATGTGGCTAAGGTGGTGTCAAGCCCATCAACAGACTGGAATACACCTCAGAGCCAGAAAGCCGCAGGAAAAGAGGATCTGGGACTAGCTTGGAACTAAGACAATCACCACCCCAATTCCTCTGGAACAAAGTTTGACAGGGCCTAGGACCAGGAAAAAACAAACAAAAACGCTCTCAACTTCATCTATACATGAAAACAAAGCACTTAAACAGAAAACACCTTAAGAAAGAGACTACATTTTACTCCAAGCATGTTCTTGAAGGATTCAAATACCACTAATTGACACTGAAACATGACACTTGAATACATGACAAGGTAGACAACAAAGATGAAGTTTATATACACTGGCAAAGCACATGAGAAACATGAAGTGTCAAGAAAATATGGTAGAGTAGCAAGTAATTGGGCTTTTCTAGAACTGATCATCATATATCTCTTCATTGCCATCTTTCCTTCTTCATGCTACCTATACCATGGATGTGCCAACTATATTTGACTATCTATGCTTCCTAATTATGCCACATTCTCTTTGCCTAGAATGTTCTTATATTACCCATACCACCCCTCTCATTGCATGCTATTCCCCCTCTCTCAGCCTGGGTTCATTGCATTGTCCAGTTAATTTACACTATTCAATTTATACTATATGAGATGGTCTACTCATTGACAGTTTACATGTAGGGCTTATGTCCTCAGTGTCTGCCACAGTAAGGAGCAAATAGTGACTGATAATCATAGGTAGAATACATGATGAAATTCATATGCCAAAAAATGAGGCAATGGGCTGGGAAGACGGCTCAGTGGTAGAGGGCTTGCCTTGCATGCATGAGGCCCTGGGTTCGATTCCTCAGCACCATATAAGTAGAAAAGGCTGCAACTGGTGCTGTGGTTCAAGTGGTAGAGCACTAGCCTTGAGCTGAAGAGCTGAGGGACAGTGCCCAGGCCCAGAGTTCAGGCCCCACGACTGAGGGGGGTAAAAAGAAAAAAAGCTAAACAAAAAATGAGGCAAAATAACTGAAAAGGATTTCAGCAGATAACTAGAATTCACAGGACCTGTTACCTTCTGATTTATGAATCTACCTCCTTTCATTTGACACATCAATTGCAGCTTCAATAGCTCTGCCTGTACCCTGCAACCATGGCTTGTATCCCAGATGCTGAATGCCTTCCAGAGAGACTCTCCTGCTGCTACCATGGTTTACACCACCAATAATACTAACTGCCAAGTTAGTCAAGCTTGAGCAACTAGTGGGTCGGTACATACACACAGATCCTTCCATGTAAATAAGACTCATTATGTATAGACACTTCCATGTAATTAACACTTTCTACTGCAAAGAGATTGTGTGATAGTTCCCTACAAGTCATTTGAAACACTAGCTACAGACAAAACTTCAAAGTTCATTGACTAGAAAATGGTGCTAATTGTTATTCTCTTGGTTTTAGGATTAACAACTTGGTCACAAACACATTTTGCTTTAAAAAAATATTGACTGAACTTGAATAATGTTTAACAGAAGTAGAAATAAGGCCCCAGAATACAAAATGTATTTCTTTATTGGTGTGTCAGAAAATATCCTACAGAACCTAATCCTGGAAATGCCATTTTCATGCCACTTTTAAAGGTAAAAACAATTATGTCTAATACATCAAAATATCTCATTAAACTCACTCTTTTAAGCTAAAACATGCTGACAGGCAGAAGTAATTTTAACTTATTTCATAATAATTTCATTATCTATTTGTTGAAAATTGTCAATTAAATACATTGAACTAGCTGTTGGCTTTTCAGAGAGCTTAAAACCAGCAGTGATATTTGTTTCTGGTTTTTTACTTAGAAGAATACATATACATCTGATTATTTTGATACTAAAAGGAACAAAAGGAAATTCTAAGTAAGGAGCAGTGGCAAATGAAGCAAAAACCCTGGTGAGTCACGATGAGCCTGTCATAAACAAAACTTCTAGAATCGGCACCCAGCATCAAGCTACTACTCATCACAGTAATACAGACTTCTGTCTGGTTGGTCAATCCATCCCTCTGCAACAATGGTCTCCATGGAACTCCCTAGTTCCATGGAACACTCTGAAGTAAACTGTCAATCATACCAAGATGCATCAGGCTCAAATGTGAGTGTAATACTAGACTCATATGGGAACCTCCAAGGAGAGTTAAAAGAAGACGAAAGATCTCTGCCATGCCTCTAAATATCTCATGACAGCTCTCTGGGGAAGAAGGGAAACCCAATGGATAACAGGAAAGGAACTTAAGAGGCCTAAAGTCATACTCCAAATTGGGAAAAACATTTCACACTCCCCAAAGTAGTTCACATTTATATGCACAGAACATTGTGTGCTGGGTGCAGTGATGTCCCATTTCTTCAAATCAGGCAAACTGTGAAAAGAGGAAGAATTCCAAAAAAAAAAAAAAAAAAAGGATAAAGATGGGGAAACAAAGGTGGGGAAAGAGCAGGCTTGGAGCCAAAGGAGCTATATTGGGTTTAAAGCCTGAGCTTGGGAAGATGTGGTAGCAAAAGGAATATTGATGACAAAAAATCATCATATACCACAGAGAATGTGTCTTCCACTAAGAGGCTTGGCAGAGTAGTTGGTAATGTATTCAACAACTACAGATCTGGGTCGAACACTGGCTCTTGTTTTCAGACATCAGGCAACAGGCATTGGACACAGATGTCCTTGAAACTGAGAAAGTCCTCAAGGAGAGCCCATGTTTAACTGGGCATTGTGCTGGGAATGCTTTTCAGACTGGTATATGGCAGTGGAGCCTAAGCATAGCACTGTGTCCTGAGCCAAGGAGACGGAATTTGTACCACACAGCCACTAAAGAGACAAGGCTTAGTGAGGTATACTCTGGGAATCAGATAGATCAGGAAAACTTGTAGCTCTCCCACCAGGTGATGGGTGACTAAGGGTGGGCTGCACAGGTGCAGAGTGAGACTGCCAGGCACAGCAGAATATAGATCTGCTAAGAGACAAACAAAAATACCAGGGATTGCAACTGTGCAGAGAGACACTGGAGCTCTGGTGTTGTCAGAGAACATACTTGAAGACCAAAGAAAGGCCAGAAGCCAGTGCCTGTAATCAACTAGCTAGTCAGGATGCTGAGATCTGAAGATTGTGATTTGAAGCTAGGCCTGGGCAGGAGACTCTTACCTCTAATGAACCACCAAAAAAGCTGGAAGTAGAGCTACGGCTCGAGTGGTAGATGCTAGCCTTGAGCCAAAAGGCTAAGAAACAGTGCCCACATACTGAGTCCAAGTCCCAGTACCCACTCAAAAATAAATTAGTTAATTGAAGGCCACACCTTTGGAAAAAGCCACTACCACTCTCAAAAGTAAAGGCCATGACCTAGGACTAAGTGCCAGCCTGAAAGAACCATCTTAGCAGAGATGAAAACCAAGTCTGACAGGATCAGAAAGGCCTGCCAGTAATTTAACTCACTGGAAGAAGAAAACTCAATTTTCTTTGGAGGAAAATAACATACTACAGATTCTAACCAAAGAATTATTTTTTATGTCCAATTCACAATAAAAAGTTGCAAGTCACACAAAACAGCAGGAAAATGTGATGAAGAAAAATAAGTGGCCAACATAAAGCAATTAAGAGATAACCCAGATGTAGGAATGAGGAGATCACATTGTTAAACAGTTATTATAAATATGTCCATGGGCTTAGAGGAAAATGTAGACATATGAGTGAACAGATGGAGTTCAGCTATTAATGCAGAAAATTTAAAGAGAACCTATTCTATATTACTTTTCCCAATAATATATTTTCATTCAAAAATCCATCAAGTAGCCGGGAGCTGGTGGCTCACACCTGTAATCCTAGCTACTTAGGAAGCTGAGATTAGAGGATCACAGTTCAAAGCCAGCCTAGGCAGGAAAGTCCGTGAGACTCTTATCTCCAATAAACCACTAGAAAACCAGAAGTGGCGCTGTGGCTCAAGCAGTAGAGCGCTCGCTTTGAACTGAAGAGCGCAGGGACAGCGCCCAAGCCTAGAGTTCAAGCCCCACGACCGACCCCCCCCCAAAAAAAAAATTCATCAATTGGCCTTAATAACAATTTGGAAACCATTGCATATAGCATCAGTGAACTTGAAACAGATCCTTCCCCAAAATAATTTAAAGACACAGGTAAAAAAAATTTAATGAAAAAGAGCTTCAGTGAAGACAACTTCAATAATACCAACTGGTCTAACCTGTGCCATGACCTAATAAAAGAAGAAGGACTGGAAAAGTAAAGATACAATAGCTGAGGATTTCCCAATCTGATGAAAAATATCTACCTAGAGATCCCCAAAAACTTAGTGAGCCACAAATAGATAAATACAAAGAAAATCACAACTAACCACATAATGCCAAACCATCAAAAACCAAAGATACAGAGGAAACTATAAAATCTTTCAAAGAAAATCAAATGTAACAAGTATAGAGGGGAAATGATTCAAAATAAGCTGACTTTTCATCAGAAAAAAAATATATAGCCAAACAACAAACAGCACCTTTATACTGCTGGAGTGGGGCAGGGAACAGTCAACCCTAAATCCTATACCCAATGACTATAACCTTCTAAACTGAGGTGAAACAAAGACA